>NW_017299201.1:41407-41966 GCF_001594075.2 Trachymyrmex cornetzi
CTGCCACATTGAGTATTAAATATTTCTAGAGTTCGATTTATTTGATTTTTATGCAATGCTAATAAAATATCGTCAACATATCTTAAATATATGGGTATATCGATGTGAATCGTAGAATGGATTTTACTTTCAATGTCCTCCATAACTTAGATATAACTGGAGAGAGTAGAGATCCCATAGGCATGCTGAATATCTGTTTGTAGTATTTATTATCGAACTGAAAATATGTTGAATTCAAGATTAATTTTACAGAATTAATAAATTCATTTATTTTGGTAAAGTTGTGTGATTTGCTATTATGGTAAGTCCCATCTTTTTACAATCCCTTAAATCGCTAAATCTATTGGAATATTAGTATACATTGAGACTACATCGAATGAAACTAATTTATAGTCTGAATGTATTGGTCTTCCATTCAATTTATCTACTAATTCGAAGCTATTTTTTATATACCCTAATTTTGATTTTTTTAAAGCTGTTATCAATAATATTTTTAAGATAAGAAACGGGTAGTTTTTCTGTATCACTTTGATTATTTACCCCCTCAGCTTGTTTTTTA
>NW_017299201.1:42131-45230 GCF_001594075.2 Trachymyrmex cornetzi
AAGAAAACAAGCATCGTGTGCTGCTGGCTTTATATTCCAATAGATTTAGCGATTGAAGGAATTGTAAAAAGGTGGAACTTACCATAATAGCAAATCACACAACTTTACCAATAAATGAATTTATTAATTCGATAAAATCAATAAATTCAATCTTGAATTCTACATATTTTCAATTCGATAATAAATACTACAAACAGATATTCAGCATGCCTATGGGATCACCACTCTCTCCAGTTATATCCGACTTAGTTATGGAGGACATTGAAAGTAAAATCCCTTCTACGATTCACATCGATATACCCATACATTTCAGATATGTTGACGATATTTAATTGGCATTGCCTAAAAATCAAATAAATCAAACTCTAGAAATATTTAATACTCAACATAATAGAATCAAATTCACACTGGAAGAATATGAGGATAATAGAGTGAACTTTTTGGACATAACTATAAAAGTAAAGGATAATAAGATCATCTTTGATTTATATAAAAAACCTACGAACTCAAGAAGGTTTCTAAATTATCACTCGAACCATCCTATTGTCCATAAAGAAGGTGTTATTACGTCATTATTGGACAGAATTGTATTCGTCACACCCAAGCTTTCACAAAAAAAATATCACGAACATGATAGCACTCTATTAAATAACGGTTATCCATTAGATTTTCTATTTAATACAATAAATAATAGAATCAAATCTTTAATTCACAAAAATGATTACAAGTATACAAATCAAAATAAACCTATAGATATTAATATTAGAAAATTTTGTACTTTATCATATGTCAATAATTTAATTGAAAAATTTAAGAATATATTAGGTGTTAAACTTAATTCCTGCCGTTCTTCGTCTCCAAAATTGTTTCGAAGGGAAGATGAATGAATACCTTAATCAAAGTAATTTCCTCCATTTTTTACTTTATTACTAATTAATAATATTTTATTAATAATACTTTGATTAAGGTATTTCCCTTTAAGTTTAACACCTAATATATAGGAAATACAACATAAATATTGCATATAAACCTACTAATAGCTTAATTAAATTTATTAAAACAGGGAAAGATAAATTAAATAAAATGGATAATAATCATATGGTATACAAAATCAATCGTCGAGATTGTTAGTGTTCTTATGTAGGACAGACTAAAAGAAAGCTTAAAACTAGAATAAAAGAACACAAAGCAGACATAAAAAAATTAAATAATCTCTCAATAGTCTCATGTCATCGGCTTAATTTTAATCAGGAAATGGATTGGGAAAATATTGAAATTTTAAACTCTGAACCATCATTTTACAAAAGATCCATTTCTGAAATGATCCATATTAAAAAACAACTGAGGGGATAAATAATCAAAGTGATACAGAAGAACTACCCGTTTCCTACTTACCGATAATACAAGCAATATCATAGTTCTAAAAATTACTTTGAAAATTATACTAGATGGCAACTGGTTACCTTCCCACTACCTTTTTTGTTTACCCTTTCCTATTTCACAATATTTCCCCCCTCTTTTAATGATAGAGACCTTCTAGAGAACTTATAAAATAAAGAAATTACAATCTAAACTCGTTTGAAACTAATCTCTGATAGTAATAATTTGACAAGAGGCAATCTTCCATTGTGGATCATCACACAGAAATTCAAGATATGGGTAATGTTACTAAAAAAAAGTTTTATTTTTATTTTTATTAAAAAAATTTTTTATTTTTAATAAAGAATTAGCTCCATTCTTGAAATTCAAAATTTATTACTGGATTTTTATTCTAGTTTGGAAACTTTATCTTATAATTTCAATGATATTATATCAAATTGACAAGCAATTATGCATTGGTGGATACTATAATTTAATTAAATATGAACTATGGATTGAAATTTTAATTTAACTAGAGGATACTATTATTCAATTAAATACGAACTATGGATTAAAATGTTAATTTGACTAGAGCATATTAAGTAATTGAAAATTACATTGTAACGTCAACCGACAAATTATTAGCGCACATAATTTATTATTTTAATGTTGATTTACGATTGTAATACTAAGGATGGCAATATTCAAGGCCGAAACGTCTATTTTTTGTTAATGATAGGGTTATTTTATTAATGTATATTACTTATGTCGATCTAATTAAATAATTTTGTAATTTTGTGTAAACTGTATCAAGAATATATATATTATTTTCACTAATAAGATCAAGTGTGTGGCGATGCTCAACCTTTTTAATTGTTTACACGGAGAAAATTTTATATTAAGTTTTAATACAATGTTAAATTACATTTTACTATGTCTTGTATTTTTAGATGGACCCTCACAACGATATTGCGATGTATAACTTTTACTATGGTAATATTAATTTTATCACACATAAATGAAGTAATTTTTATTAAACCAGTGCTTTTAAATCATGGAAAGAGTTAATTTTTACTATGGTAAGGCAATATCTGTTAGGTTTTTTGCTTTTTTATTATCTTTATATTGCTAACTTTTATTCAACAAGGTTTGATTTTGTAATGAAAAATTTATGAAAAAATTACTATGAAAAAGTGTAAAAATTACTTTATATTATTGCATTTAAACTTATAATTACACGATGATTCGCAGTTACTACCTCATTATAGTAATTTTAAATATAAAATTTTCTCCGTGTAGTTATAAAGCTTTGTGCACAATATTAGGTGCAGGAATGAATATCAAGGTGTTTCAACTTATATTAGAAACCGCAAATTCCGAAGTAACTGATACCTGATAAGTAGAAATCTTAGTATCTATTGCTGTTCCTAATTGTAACGTCCGGTGCACCTACAATATAGCGCCCCGTACGTTTATCAAGCGAGCGCGAGCACGGAGTATAGCGAACGATACAATACCTGGCGCGAGAGCCTATAGGACATGCTACCGCAGCCGTTGCCAACGAACGCTACGCGCACAGCACCTGCGCGACTTATAAAATAGGAAAATTAATAGAAAAACGCGCTAGAGCACGTAGATAGCACCGTCAAAAGACGGGAAACAACGAACATCATAACTAGCAACTAAATAATCGCGAGGAAATAGCGCCGATCCACCAAGAACAAGTAAAAACGCGTAATC
>NW_017299201.1:45686-48073 GCF_001594075.2 Trachymyrmex cornetzi
CCTTCCGAGCACAGCCGAGGTAAGATACCTGGAGCGCTTAGATTGAGCGTGGCTGCTTCCTTTTCGCCCGAGGACCCCCCTCACGGCGCTTACGATCAAGCGTAGGGGACATCCTCTTCACCTATCTTGCTGCGGCCTTTACCGTGCGCCTCCCCAGGCGTGGAAGGCTATCCTCTATCCCCTTGGACGATCGCGCTTCAGCGAGAGCGTCGTCATCCAAGTATATTCCTCGTAGAAGTTCCGACGAGCGCTTTAACCGGCGTCGAGGATTCCACTCCTCATCACCACGCACTCACTCTTCATCTTTTCTTTCTCTCGGGTATATAGATGCCAAAGAGAAAGCGCATAAGAAGCAAGAGGGGAGGGTGGCGGGTGCATCTTCGCGCCCTTAAAAAGGCACTTCACGCATCCGGGGAGTTCGACCCTGCCAAGTACTGGGCCGAGGACCGTTCCGCTGCCGACGACGACACCGCGCGCCCACCGAAAGCAAGGGAACCGCCCCTCCTCCGCGGCGCCGCTGCCTCCACGGGAACCTACGCGTCCACCGCCACCGAGACCGCGATCTCCATCATACGTGGCCCCGGCCCGGAAGCCAACAAGGCCCACTCTAGTGACATCGCGTCCCACAGTTACAACCATAACGCCGTGCAACATTCGAATTAAAATCATAAATCCGTACTCAGTTGTATTTTTTCTTGCACCCTTCCTGTTCTTCCCTACCTATCGGAGAGCGTAGATAGAGAGACATGCGAGATGAAGCCAACTGACGCATCCTCTAAACTCTCCATATTATTTTGTCGGAGGAGCACGGAGAGATAATCATTTAAATTTCTCATAATTGATTACAATACCTCCGAATTTCGTGCTCGCTTCTGAGCACTGGTGACAGCTGCCGTTTCCCAACACTGAAAAACGCGTCAAAACACCGCGTAGAAGCCAAAGTTTCGCCCCGCGCGTCCCGCTCCGCGTTCACGTTCCCCCCGAGTTATGCCGCGTCTCACGACCGCAAAAGTCTCGTGCTCAGGACGTAACACTAATACTTCTTATATTGTGTATAGGACTTAACATATCAATAATCCGTTGATATCGGGTCTTGTAAACGTAGTATAAATATGTACCATGAACTTCAACCCCAAATCGAAGAAAGGTGTTACAACCTTTTGATGATCGGTTGTATGTACATTTCGATGTCCAGGCATGAAATCTTCCATAATATGTGCGTATGGCAGATTCCGAATCTGTACAACCCAATGTATATACATTTGAATCTACAGACCCGAAATCTACTATAAAATATGTGTATAGCAGATAAGTGGTATACTAAGGCTGCGTTTCGTTATTTACTGTCAGTACTGGAAACATGACGTTATAAAGTAGTACTGCAGAAGCGTTCTGAAATTACTAGTAGTACTTTTATATGACGTTGCATAACGATTAACGAAACGGATTTAGTAGTACTTATAGTACTGTTAGTAGTACTTTATTTTTCTGCTGTGTAAAACTATAGGTATAAATATAACCTATAAATGATGATAAGTTTAAGAGTAAAAACCGTAATATTAACAGAAATGTTAGAAAATTTAGTAGAATCTTCTGATTCTTCAGAAGATGAAGCTGATGCATTATTATTGCTAACCATGTTAAATGAAAAACGTTTACAACATGCACGTAATGAGAATTATGTTGAACGTGTAGTACCATTATATACAGATGAAGAATTTCAAATGCATTTTCGGTAAGTAAATACAAATAATTTGACTTTCAATATATATATATATATATAGAAACATACATATAAATACATCAAAACTGTGAGAAGTTGTTTTTATTATTTACATGTAAGATTTTTATGTTCATAGGTATAGACAAGCAGACATAAATGTCACTATGATTCAGGGACTAATAGGAAACGATCTTAAGTTAGGTAGATGGCGGTACGAGATCGTGACTCTCAATTTGGCAACTCTGGGCATGTTTCTTTCTTACTTCTTAATCCTTGTTGATACACTGTTACATATATTCACACGAGAGCATTGTATCGTACATTCACAACATTAAAGAGTTTATTATATTACGTAGTTCAACAATAAGATATTGTTTATCGATAGCCACCCATCCTCACAAAAACAATAACAACAAAAGTATACTTAAATAAGTAAGAATGTCAAACACGATTAAGACCTAATATTTTTATATAAATTTTAAATAAGTACATCTTTCAACAAATTAAGTGTTTTAACGTATGTTATAGTAGCATTATTATCAACTTGACGATTAATTTAACTAATGATATTTAGTTTTATGATTACGTATGAAATCTGACGGTAATTACAGTTTATACAACTAAAAGATATTTTTAAAATTTACATAAAAATATTAGGCACCAA
>NW_017299202.1:0-958 GCF_001594075.2 Trachymyrmex cornetzi
CTCGCTTCCTCTAGTATCGTAGTCGCTTGTTATAAGCGACCGAAAACTGAAAATGTATTTTCTCGGCCGCTCGGCGTATTCTTGTATAGGGTATCCCGACCTTTTTTGTCAATCACTTTTGTGCTGATAGAGCGGATTAAACTGAGTCGAAAATTCCACTACCATTTTGCAATTTATGCAATAGTTAACAAGATATTAATTACTAAAAATTGCAAAATATCGCATTGAATAATTTTTTACGCAAATACTATCAACTTTACAGAAAAACTGCAACAGACAAAAATTATTTATTTTCTTCTCATAAAGTTATGAGAATTTTTTCAGAATTTTTTTAGAATTTTTTAATACTGTATTTTTTCATGTTGATAAAAATGAGAAAATGCAGTACTAAAAAGTTGATCAAAAATTCTGAAAAAATTCTCAAAACTTTGAGAGAAGAAAATAAATAATTTTTGTCTCTCGCAGTTTTTCTGTAAAGTTGATAGTATTTGAGTAAAAAATTATTCAAGACCACAATATTTTGCAATATTTAGTAGTTAATATAACTATTGCGAAAATTGCGAAATAGTAGACTTTTCGACTCAGTTTAGTCCGCTCTATCTACACAAAAGTGATTGGCAAAAAGGGACACCCTGTATAAGGGATAAAGAGACATGAACACACATTCTAGATAACGATTTTAATAAATTTTTATAATCATATAACCCTTCCATTAATAGCAAAAATGATTTTAACGTTAAAAAAATCAAAATGTGTTTCAAACATGACGTTTTTCGTAATATCTTTCCAGTACACTCACATATTTTCTTTGGAAATACTCTCGTGTTGATATTTTTTTCAAAATTTGAAAATTGGCACTTTACAGTTAAAAACGATAAAAACGGGTATTAGTCTCATTATTCATTTACTTTTTATTTTAAAAAATGCATATTTCAATAATTTTATAATATTTTTTCAT
>NW_017299203.1:0-605 GCF_001594075.2 Trachymyrmex cornetzi
AATAAATTTGCGTCACGTGACGTTTTGCTGCCGCAGCGTGCTGCGTATGAAAAGGCACCTTAAGATTCAAAAAGACTCATTTTGCGAAAAATTTGTAAGTTGATATTTCTTTTGACGAAAATGTTCAGGGGAAGTCATCAAAAAAGAAATGCATACGTTTAACTTTTAAGACTCGTCTGGGAAATATGCGAAAAAAATTCGAATAATTGCAAAAAGCATGTTTGCTTGCTTATAAAACAAAAATTGTTAATTATAATGGAAAAAAGTTTAGAGAGTATGAAAAATAAAGGTATGCGAAATACTTACAAAATGAGATGTGGAAAATGGAACATTAAGATCAGTCTATTAGTTAGAAACATTAAAATTACCGAAAAAAGCCTTTTATTCACTTGTTTTCTGTTCATCGAGATTGAAACACAAAGGTTTGAAATTCTTGTAAAATGACCTCGCGATAACGAAAAAAATCTAGCTCTGAACGAGTCTGAACGAGTCTGAACTGTTCATTAGTTTTTGCAAAAAGCCATTCGTTCAGTAAAAACCTATCTACGAAAAATTTCTTCATCTTTGAGCAGTTGCACAGCAATTTGTAGAGATGATTTTTTTCT
>NW_017299204.1:0-749 GCF_001594075.2 Trachymyrmex cornetzi
GTTGAAAGTATTTGCGGTTTTTTTATTTTTTTTTATTTTTTTCAACTTTAACGATCAGTTTACAATATTATTCGATCTTGGAGATTTTTTGTAGCTCAATATGTTGAAAGAACATTTAATTCCGCGTCGAATGAGCTTTTGTTGAACGAAAATGGATGAAAATTGACGGAGTTATGTGAGTTTTAAAATTGTAGGAATTTTTTGCCAAATTTACATCATACATATGTAACCTAGAATTCGCATCACGGCGCGTCGCGAGGAAGAGAAATGATAATAACCGTCAAAATGCAGCAAAAATAGAAAATAAATGCAGCAAAAATAGAAAATATATAATTATTCTGTTTGTCTATATTAATACAGTATAGTTCAGAACACTACGAAATGAAAAATAAAATAATGGCTGTTGAGTCAAAAATGTTTACTTGAACGCTTCCGGCTGTACACTTCATCATTTGTTTCGCGTATCAATGACCAGCAGTAATCAGCAATCATGTTGATGGAGCTCTTCCCTTGGAAACGTTCTTCAATGGTTCTTATTTCCTGGTGAAATCGTTCACCTTGTTCGTCACTCATTTGGCCCAGATTTTCCGGGAAAAAATCCAAATGTGAGTGCAGGAAGAGAATTTTTATTGACATGTTGCAGTCCATTTTTCTTCTTGTTATGGAGGTAGAGAGCGTAGACACCATACTAATGATTTGTTATTTCGAACTAAAGTACGATCCGAGGTCACATGCAGCGAACGAGTAAA
>NW_017299205.1:0-634 GCF_001594075.2 Trachymyrmex cornetzi
CGTGTCGATTTGTGTTGAAAGTGATAATTTTAGTAAAATATTTTACATATTGAAGTTATACGCATAATCCGGGAAAAAATATTTCTTATACAATTATATATAGGTATAAAATATTAAAAATGTAAAATTGTATAAAATTATCTATAGTTATAAAAAATTATCATATGTTATATACAATTATATTTATATAAGACAAGAATTTTGTAATAACTTTTGTAATTTTTTTCGGAAAAAATATTATAAGATTGATTAAAATCAAAACATTATTTTATAAAAAAATTGTTGCCATATTATAATCCTTATAATAATAAATCAGTTTCCAATAGCAATATGTTATAAGTTACTGTTTTAATAGTATGGTATATATAATTTTGAACAAGGACTTCCAATAACAATTGGGATAAAAAATCTCCCGGTGTCCATCAAATCAACGATAAAATTCAGTTTTATAAGCTTGGTTGGGTAAATCGTCTTTTGGTTGGGTAATCGTCGATTGATTATCTCGAGAACGAAAAATTTTTTCTCTCTCGTGTCTGTTCTAATATGTGAAGACATTTGTCTCTTGTCTAACAATTCGGTCGTAATCCTTTTTTCATAATCTTCATTATTTTCATCCAAACAAGCATCAAATAAT
>NW_017299206.1:0-1474 GCF_001594075.2 Trachymyrmex cornetzi
GTTATTATCACTATATTAAAATTAAAATATTATCATTATTACATTAAGATTCGGTTTCTTGTTATATTTCCTCATCTTCTTCTTCCGAATTGTCGTCACTTTCGTTAGAGATAACATACAAATTTGTGCAGCCTTTCTCAACACAGCTGCCACAAAGATCCGAACACTTGAGACCTGCTCTCTTGCATCCGCACATAGATGCGCAATTCGTTTTGCAATTGCAGGTCACAAGTTTGGTAAGTTCTATCGGCGCAGGAGGATCCGTCATTGGTATCGGCTGAAGGACACCATTCATCTCTTGCCAGCCCCACTCTTTCGGAGACAAGATGTTTGTTAACCACAATTGCACCTGATGGTACGTCCTCAAGGAGTGTTGACCAGCTGCATCTGATGTTGGTGGCAATGCAGGCAAACGTGAAGTTTTCCTCGATGCCGATTGTCTGTACTGCAGATATCGTACTGCGTTCAAATTATCCGTTGATGGATTTTTCGAACCGTACAGATGTAAAAACAGGAATTCACCTGCCTGTCGCACATCCGCAGCTGACGATGTAGGGGACATGAAAGTGTCAATCACCGATTGCATCTTGGTATCTCTCAATAAATTGAAAACTTTCATCTTCCCTTTTTGGAAAATTGCAGATGTTGTGTCGCATCCACCAAATGCGTGGGCTAATAAAATGGATTCTTTCACATTATTGGTTTCCTGTATTTGTTGAGTTGAAAAAATCTGTTTCTCAATTTTTCCCCTTCCTGGCTTCAAGAAATAAATATTTTCATCAGCTGGTGTCCGTGCAACTAAAATCACGAGAAGGTCTGTGTCCTCTCCTACCACTACTCTTGTTTGTAAATGATGCAGATAGTGATAGTGCTTTTTCGACAATCAGAGTGTCGGCATCACAGTTACTTTGTTCGACTTGCAATCCATTCGTTTCGAATAACTTTTTTAAAAGAAATATGAGCTTGGTCTTATTGTTGTTATTGCGGAGAAACGATTCTTGAGAAATTGTTGCTACCATGTGCTCTTCTACGACAATATCTGGACAATTTCTTGTATAACTTCTGCGCTGTTATTCTGCGACTTTCGTACTGCTACTCGCGTTGTTGTATCCATCAAAGACTACAATGCAATTGGTTCCGTAATGACTCTTCACGTAATTCAAATACGTCGTACAAATATTTTTATACGATGTATTTGTACTCCACACTACCCTATGCAAAAGAAAACCACCATCAATAATGAACTTTTTATCGCTATCTGGTAAATCATTGCCGAAGGTTGTGAACATGTTCATCAGAGCGGATTTTTTATTTTTTCGCATTCCAGTCTCGCAAAACAGGGATAAGAGATACGGAGCAAGTTCGAATTTCAGAAACTCTTTCAAGTCGCTTTCCGATTGCTTTGCAATGATCATACGTTGGAACAAAATTAATGGATCTACTGTAATTTGTTTTTCTCGTATCTTCATAGCAC
>NW_017299207.1:0-434 GCF_001594075.2 Trachymyrmex cornetzi
CAGTTTCACCAACGCTTAGCGCTTTTTTTACCTTTTTTTAAAAAAGGTTTATATTACCGTATAGTGATACATATCATTAAAGTTAAATATATTAATTACAATATAAGGGTGATCCAGCAAATACGCCGCGCTGGGATTTACGCCGCATTCTGTTACATGCCTTTATGTTATATTAGTATTGAGTTATAATATTGGCTTTAATTAAGCATGTATATGTGTCTATCGGTTCTCTGTGATACACGCTGGTCCGGTTGTTTATCGAGTGTGAGTGTCCGCGTTTTTTGTTGAGAGACGATTACCGTAATTAGTTTATGCGCGCCGTGAGTGAGGTTAAGTGCGGACACGTGGCTGTCTACGCGATCGTAAAATTTTTCTAAGTCCGAACATCCGTACAATTCGTAAAGTCATCGCGATCGGGAGTGCGTTATTAAAAC
>NW_017299208.1:0-581 GCF_001594075.2 Trachymyrmex cornetzi
ATGTAAAAAAACTTGCAACTGTGGACCCTTGATAACATAAGGTCTATTGATGAAACGTAGTGCGGGTAATAATATTTTCGAAAAAAAGCCATTTTCATCCAAATGATTTTTACAACTCCTCACATTATCCGGTATATAGATATTTGTTTCTATGAAGACCTGAACTCTGCATTGTATTGATAATCTTCGTACATTATTTTGAACATTACAAATGACGCAAGTCTGGGATGCTGTTTGAGTCAAGACATTTAATCGTACACAAGTAGGATCTGCCTCGATCATAGCCATTTCATCAATAATTGACCGATTACAGTTTATACACAACCTTGAATTATCATCAAGATGTAAAGGGGGATGGTCAAACTCATCACGCCTTGTAATAGCTATTTGGCGTTTATTTACGTTCTCATCACCATCCATACGTGCCAATTGACGAATATTGAACGGTCTATTACATGTATAACATATGGCCGTACTATGGCAGCCATTTTTTTACTGGAGGGGGATGACAGTGAAGTGAACTTTTTTAAAGCAAACTACCAATAACAGATTTTTCTATTGGGATAATGAATGAATCTATA
>NW_017299209.1:0-533 GCF_001594075.2 Trachymyrmex cornetzi
AAATTATTTTGTTAAAATATTTTGACGTTCGCGTTGAGAAATGTACAAATTCTTTTACCGGATCATTGCGAAAAACAAATTCACGCACCCCGCACTAACGACATCGCGTCCACATTTCTTGTATTTCCGCGCACGTTTCGCAAATTTGTTGCGCGACGCAAAGAGTCGGTATGTGTATCAACGTTCTCCGTTGCTTCGAGCGTCTCGTCTTGTCGGGTTTCGAAATCATAGAACACAAATGCGACGCGATCTTTTTCACTTCGCGCATCATTCGCAATTCGACGTCATTTTCGTCGTTTACCTGGTTCTCTTCTCGCATTGTCCCAGCACTCGTCCCTTCTCCGGGGTCTTCGACTGTGACTTTACGACGAAAAGGCTGTATGTAACAAGAATGATTCGAAGTTTGTAACGAGCGACAAATTTTACAAAAGATAACGTCGCAGTCGTGACGCGAATTCGATTTCACGAAACGTCCGCAGTCGTTGCAAATTCTAACGGATTTGCAAACGCTTGCGTCCGATTTTCCGTCGTGA
>NW_017299210.1:0-270 GCF_001594075.2 Trachymyrmex cornetzi
GAAGATGTCGAGCTGCAAGAATTGCTTGATGAGAATCCAGCTCAAACGCTTTTAGAGTTGTCGAAACAGTTAAATGTTACCCCAATGGCCGTCTCAAAACGCTTACATGCCATGGGAAAGATCCATAAGGAAGGGAGATCACATATTGTCAGAAAGTGCCATTTCAAATCGTTTGACTATTGCGACTTCTTTGGTTACCAGACAAAAAAAAAAAGAGTTTTTTGTGGCGCATCGTGACTGGCGATGAAAAATGGATTTATTTTGATAATC
>NW_017299211.1:0-734 GCF_001594075.2 Trachymyrmex cornetzi
GATCCTTATTCTAGAAGTATTAAGTCACATTAACAAATTTTAAAGAGTATCGATAATGTGTTACGTAATGTGTTATATAAGAATATCAATATGTTTATTAAAAGAGATACTACAGATATGGAAAAACTGAATGATCTTTATTATGTTATATAATCACCTATAATTATAATTTCATAATATTAGTGGTCTTAATTAACATCACTGTTGTTTATCACATAAATATAGAAATAATTGCGATGGTAACAAATTTTATATTAATTGTTCGACGGCTAAAGCAAGGATAAACAATGGCAGGAAAACGGCGCTATCACGTATATACTAAATTAGATTGCAATTAGTGTATAAATCATTGTCAATTACATTGCACTTTTTCAGATATGTTATGTGTACGTGCAAAGTTCAAATTATTTCAAGTAATTCAAGTTCACATACTTATCAAAAGAATGGCAGTTATTTCCTGTAGTTAAAATTATTTATTTTTATTTAGGTAATTTCCCTAACACAACAGACCTCCAGGGGACGTCCTGAGGACGTCCAAAGGACGTCCGTACGTCCTTTGAACATCCTAAGGACATCCTCAGGATGTATCCCGGATAAAGTGTGTTATTAGGGTTTATATGGCTTTATTGTATAATACTCCTTCTTAGCGTACATCTAACAGGATATTAGTATGGCCATCTGTACACATAAATAGTTCTCACTCTCTTTATAAAATAATGTTCACTCTGTGATAT
>NW_017299212.1:0-20841 GCF_001594075.2 Trachymyrmex cornetzi
GCAGTGATAAAGTCGACCGGCTATTCGCGCATCCTCATTTGCAATATAACTGATAGAAACATTTGGAAGAGCTGAATATTTCATCCACCCGTAAAAATTGAACCACATTTGAGGTATATTCCACGAATGCAACAGTTTCACTCACAAAACCACCGTCAATCGTCATTCACTACACCCATACACTTCCAACATCTTGATATTACTGAGGGGCCCTTATACACACTGTTGCCGCCTGCCGGCGAATTTTCATATTTGTAATTCTTAATTCAAGAATAAATAATTTGTAAATAATGTGATTGAGTTTGTTAGAACCATATAATGATTTTAGAAACAAGAATACAATTTTAAGAATGAAATAGACTTTGCATAAATCTATTAGTTATTAAGGCCAGTAAATATTTATAATTAAAGAGAACATTTTATACTTAAATGAAAGTAAACAGCATTCAAGAATAAAAATATACGTAAATCAGGAATTCATTTTTTTCTGTGAATAAACGATAAATAACAAGAAGGAGGAGCCAGATTTTTATGTATTTCAAATTCTTAGAATATCTTTCGACCTTATTATTAAGTCATCCTCAGTGTAAAGAAATTAAACGCAAATTTGAAAAAATTAATAAGACGGTTAAAATTATACAATTTATAGTTACGCAAAAAGTTGGAAGTATTTATTCTATCTATCTTCCGCACAATGCAATGCTTTTCATTCTGATAATATTATCGGTTATATTCTTCCATTATAACAGTCGCAATAAGTCCGTAATGATAAAAACATTGAACATGATGAGTCATTAAATAAAAATGTACCAGCACCCATTCTCAACTGCGATTGGTAAACCAGGATATAATCAGTAATTGAACAATGAGTCAATTTAATTCGCAAGAAACAAATGCGATAAGAGATAAAAATTGGAACCAGTTCAGTCAAATTGCTTGTATTGTATTGTATAAAAAAAATATCTTCTTGTTATTTATTGTTTATTATTATTGAGCCATTATAAAATTATTTAATATTTTAATATTTTATGAAAAGAATTCTTTTATAAGGAAAAGAATTGTTAGGAAAAGAACAAGAACTTTGTTAAAATTGTTCAGTGAAAATAATAATTTAATAAGTATGTAATTTTAATAAGAGAAGTATCTTTTTTGCAATAAAAATATATTGCGTACAGGGAGAGAGAAAGAGAGAGAGGGGGGGGGGGGGAGAGAAAGAGAGGTGACGACAATCGTTTTGTTAAAATTATTTACCGAACTTTTGTTTTTAGTGGCTGATTCGTAATACAATTAATGTTTGTTGTAATATATTAATTCTTCATAAGTGGGATATATTTATGATATTTATCCTTGCACGCTTCGTATTTGCACCAATTCTGTGTATGAAAATCATTGAATTTTAAAATAAAATTATATTGCAATAGCAACTTTTAACAGTTATTTAATTTCTTTTTTTAACTGCGCAATGCGTAATTACATATTTTATCTTTTAAGTTTACAAAATATCTGATTGATTTTAAGTATTTTATCTATAAAATGCGGACTTGAGAAGAATGGATCTAATTGTTATAGACCAAAGAAAAATTCCGATAGAGACGCGTCGATATTTCACCGAGGATTCTTCGCTCTCAAAAATATTACTTCGTCTTAAGCCCAACCTCGCAATTAGCCGCGGTTCCCAGCAACAATAGAGTGCGTTTATTGGATTCCTTTCGAGCGCAATCATTCGGTCTCAAAAAGATTTCAAGCCCGGTTTCCTTCCTGCGAACATTCCAAAGAATCGAAAGAACTATTGCGGAGCGGAAGAGACGGTAAGAAGAAAGAGGATAAGGTTTATCGGTTCGACGGTAGAAAAGTTTAATTAACTAATTAAATGTATAGATATCAAAAGAAACAATGTTTTATTGTAGAAAGATAGTTGAAAAAAAATGTATTAGCTGTAAAAAAGTACTATTAGAAATTAGATTGTACAAATACATGGACAAAATTCAAGCGGAAAAGAAATGTAACAACTCGATCGCTGATAAAATTATTGTTTGACAAAGTGCAAACCGAAGATGTTCGTTCTCGTGGGGATGTACGTCCGACTCTTGTTGAAACCGAATCTCATAGGCGTCTAATTTAGTCGGGGCCCAGCATTTTCTGCTCTGTATAAGGATTTTCTCCCGACGCCCGCGATGCCAGCCAGCGTCGCGCTGGATTATTGTGCGGACGGAACGAGTATTGCACTGCAAATGACAATTTGTTAGAGTTCTCTGGGGCTTCCGTTCCCCGTCTCTCTCTGTTCCCCTCTGCTTCTCCTCCTCTCCCTCTCTTCTTCCCTTCCTCCCTTCCCCTCTCTCTCTATCTCTTTTCCTCCCTTTACCGCACCGAGATCCAGCATACGCGCTACTACCACCGTCAGCCACCCCATAACCCCCACCCCCGGTGGCACTGGAAATATTTCAGGAACAGCCCTCGGTTCTTGGCACCGTACGTTTCGCGAAAAGAGGAAAATCGCGGGATGGTACATACAACTGCCGGCGTTGGAATTGCATTCTTTTGTCTCGTTTCTGCATATAGAATCGCCGCGTGAAAGATTTGGTAGGTGAATGGGGAGGTTGTAAGTCGAAGGCAAGGAGGAAAGACAAGGAGATAACAATTGGGGCATGAGGCATTAACATAGTGTGGGGCAATATGATAAGGGGGTATTTTAAGCTTCGATGAACATCGCTTTTTCTTGTCCGCCTTGTACCATCCGTATATACCGCATTCCTCCTTGGGCCTCTCAATATCGTCGGGTGCAATTGATCGTAAGCCATTTTATATGTTGGGGCGTTAAAAATGTCGCGTTTCCTTTTTTTCCTCTCTTTTCCTCCCTTCACGAGTAAGCCGCCGCGACTTGATTCGGCTGCAGCAAAGCGATTTTTCGTGTTGAGAATGGGGTTACAACTTATTACAAGTCGATCTAACGTACACCGCTTGCATTCGCGACCCAGCGAAACGAGCATCCGTTCTATGACTTCATCTTTTACAATTTTTTAAAGTAGCAACTTCTACTTTCCAATAATTTATATTATAATGAGTAGTTTATATCAGAGTTGGAAACGTTACTTTAAAAAATAACATGTTGCTGTTCTTGTTATGGTCATGTATGCCTAATTTCTTCATCTCTAAATAACTTTATCCAAGAGATATCTCATCAAATACAATGAAGATATCTCTTGGATAAGGTTATCCGCAACTTATCTAGAAGTGAAGAAATTGAGCGTTAGAAAGTAACGATTCGTTACTTTTTTCATTACTTTTTTGTAATGTTAAAGTAAGAATTTAAAATTCTAAGCTATAGTCTTAACAAGCCGTATTAAATTTATCTAATAAATTTTTGATAATTCTTTATATTAATATTTTCTATTTTTTAATACATATACTTATCTTTAAGAAATTAAATTGTAATTTACAAATGCGGATTTTATTAAAAATTTTTATTAGAAATTTTTAAACATTATTCTTGTTATTAGAATGCATTCCATTATTTGCTGGAAATTTATAGTTAACTTTACATATACATATACTACAGATTTTCAATATTAACAGTGAATCAAAATGCAGCCTCAGATACGAACTACCAAATTTTTTTACATTAAAATTTTTATTATAAAATATTTCTAACTAATTATATAAAAATAATGAGATCTATTGAAAATAGTAAGTTATGAAAATAATAAGGGTTTGCAGTAACGAATTCAGTGGTTATTTTTATCATTATTTTAACCTAGAGACCTCTCTCTCTCAGAGTCGCGACACGAGAAGCAGACACTCTATAGTTAGAGACTGATTTCTCTTTCTCTACAGGATTTCTAGTTTTATCAAAATCACACGAGAGAGGGAAACATATATGGTATCTTTCTCTAACGTTCATACGTACCTAACTTAAACTTTAACTTTAATTCGTAGGAATGAAACACTGCGAAACACGTGTTAAATCTGAAAATTACTAAAAAATGGTTGGTTGTGCAGCCCCCTTTTGTAATAATTAGTTCAACAGCCAAAGACTATATAATGAAAATGTTTCCTAGAGACAGGGAACATCGTGCTTTATGGGCAAAAAATGTTGGGAGAATAAATTGGACTTCAAAAGACAGTTCGTTTCTCTGATGCTAAGTTAAGTAACATTTGTATAAGTTTATTATAAGGAATTTAGTAAACTATATAGTTTTATCTGATTTTCTAAAATAATTTGATGAAGGATGCTAAAGTTAAACGATTTTTTAGTTGTACATGCGTTATTTCGACACATACTTAATATCTATAAGAAATTTATTTATTAATTCATTATAAATTCGTTGTATTGTTTAAATTAAAAAGTAATACAAATATAGGTATTTAAATACGGGCGAGAATTGATAAAAAATGGACCAATTAAAAGTGACTGTTTTGACGTTGCGACTGATTAGAGGGTCTCTTTAACCCATTATTATCTTCATAACTATTTAATAGATCTTCAGATGTTCGCAGAACTATTTAATAAAATATTATTTTTAATTGGTTAGAAAAATTTTACAGTAAAATTTTAAATATAAAAAAAAGTTTGGCTTAATGATTATGTCCGAAGAAAAGCAACGAAAATAATAACAACATTACTAGTAACGTGTTACTTCCTAATCCTTTTGTATACATATATATGTATATTTTATATTATACTCTTTCCTTATTCTCTCTCTCTCTCTCTCCTCTCTTGTTTTAACGTTTTGAAGAGAAGATATATTCTTAGATACATCTCTATATGAATTTCGCAATTTTAGAAGCAAATCCTACAAATTTTTACAAATATAATAATTATTATTCTTTTGTCTGCATATGATAAAACACGTGTAATTCGATTATCCCAATTTTATTAAACTGAATGACCCACATTAACTGAAAATATTTTTATTTTGTTTCATTGTTCATATTATGACGTTTTTATATTGGCAATACATTTTTCAGCTCAATATCTTTCTTTATTATTTTTATCTTTACTATTTTCTCCGATTGCGAAAGTCTGTGATTAATGCGTAGCGCCGTTAACAACAAATAAATTCTTTCGCGAATAAATTCTGCTCTTACTCCCTCGCCGGCTTTAGCCATCTCTTCATTCGTTACGCGTGAAATCGAGCATAAGGATTCTTAATGTACTACTTTGACCAGTCGTTTCGTTTGCTGGATTAACCGAAGATAACGCTCCTAGACAGCCGCCGGGATAGAATCGTACATTTTCGAACTTTAGCTCACTTCCCTTCTTAGGAAGTCAATAAATTGTGAAATAAGACTGGTAAATTTTCTAAAAAGGTTATCATCTATTTATTCATTATGTTTTATATTTAATTTAATTTAAAAGTTCATTTTTTTTGTGTGATTAATGTGAAAAATAAATATACGAATTATATATTTGATTTTGTATATATTAACAAAACGATAGAATTGAACTATTCAAATATGCTTACTGACATTATATTTAACAAATGTCATAAATAATAGCATTTTACGTCTAATAATATTAATGTTGTAACATAGTCTGCAAAGTTCTTAAGATTATTCTAAAATTATTATAAGAGTAGTCTAAAGATTCTCGTCTCTATATTTCAATTCATAACTTTTATAAACCGAGTAAAAATTATAATTATTTGTTTTTATATAATGGAATAATGGAATAATGGATTTGAAACAAAAATAAGAGAAAGAAAAATTGTGGCATGAAAATATGTATTTCTTAAAAATAACATTTTCTTAACAATAGTTAAGTGAAAATCGAGAAATATTTAATAGAATTAGATAAAAGAGATATATTCAAAGTGGATTTTATAGTGCTTTATAACACTGTGTACCCGTGAAAATTTTGCAAAGGTCGCGTCGGTTTGATTATGTCGGGAACATAGCCCTCTATCATTTTCCCAAGGGATTTGACGAAATTAGATCTTATAAAACTGGGGCATCGATTTAAAATTGTGAATTGAATTTTATAGGGTATAAGTGTAGCGCGATTTGTAAGATTTTGAAGTCAAATATGATCACAAATATATACACACACACGAACAACACAAATACAAACACAACTTTTTGGTGCTAAATGAATTTTTTATTGAACAAATTAAATGAATTACATTAATGTTTTTTTCTTTTTTTATTTATTCGGCGATTGAATAACGAAATCCGAAATCATCGCAAAGAAAGATTTTTTTTATATCGTCATTCCTATCTGCATGATTTGTTTAACTATGAAACTTTTTATCTTGTTCATCTAATTCTGTGACAAGATTTTCAAAGAATTCAAGATAACGGTATAAAAATAGATTTTTAGTGATATATTAATTGCCGATATTCTCAAAAGCGGTCATATATTATCCACTAATATATGGCAGTTTTCAGAATCAGAGCGAACAATTTGTATTGCGAAAAATAGTATACCTTAGGTGCGTTCTGTATCGCGCATGATGCGCATAATGCATCCATTGTCCTTGTTTAACATTTGGTAAGCAACAAGGATAAACGATACATTATGCGCATCATGCGAGAAACGGAACGCACCCCTTCTTTTATTTTAGCTGCACTTATTGTTAGTGCCGAAACTTTTCACATAAATAAAATCTCTCCTTACGATGATTTCTGATTTCTGTTGATTAATTGCCGAATTTTAGAAATTAATGTAATTCATTTAATTTGTTCAATAAAAAATTTATTTGAAAAAATAATTTTGTATTTGTATCTATGTGCGCATATATGCGTGCGTGTGTGCTTGCGTGCGCGCGCGCGTGCATGTGTGTGTGTTTGTGATCATATTTGGCGTCTGAGAATCTTAAAAATCTCGCTAGCTTGTACTCCCAAAATTCACAACTTTTTCAACGTCCTATTCTTACAAAATATAACTTCGCTAAATCCCTTGGGGAAATAATAGAGAACCGTATCTTCTAACACAACCAAACTCACGTGACCTTTGGAAATTTTAAAACATTCCAATCGGGCACATAAGATAATGCACGAATATTTTACAAATTCCAGTTCAAACAAATTTTATGTCAATTATTTGTCAGTCTTGAAACACATAATAAATTATATTTACAGTGCTTTAAAGATGCTTACTAGCATCAATAATACTAAATTATTTGCCAATTTAATTTGTGATTACGTATTCCAGTTTCAATTTAGAATTATGTTTCGAGGCTGATAAATAATCAGCGAGCAGTTTGTTTTAAATTAGAAATTGTTGAAATTTGTTGTTACTATGATTCGTCTTGACCAAATATGCACTGTTAAAGCTATAATAACTTAACCCTAATCAAATCATGTATTGAAAACCATGTATGCAGAGTAAAGTAGGAAAAAATTCTGTTCTAAGAACAAAAATTATATAAGAAAATATGAAAGTCGTGCGCCGCCAAGCAGGGGGGGGGAGGCAGGGTGGAAGTCGCTTCGCGTGGAAAGTTGTGAAATATACTTTAAAGCAGAAAATTTCTGTTTTATGAGATGGAAAAGGGATATATCGTATACGTTTTTTCTTAAACTTTTTTTGTTAATAACTTTTTAATGAAGGACGAGCGACAGCTAAAACTTGTCGGAGGTTACTCAGGACCATGATCTTGACAACATATGTCAAGATCAAGGTCATAGGAGGGGGATCTCCTATTCGATATAATTACCAAAACGATAATTAAATTTGACATTGTATCGTGTCAATTTGACACTGTATAGTGTCAAATATAACCATTGTTTTAGTATAAAATAACAATATAATTGAGTAGGGGCAGTGGTGACTCATGTTAAATTAAATTTGACACTGTGATTTAACAGTGTGATTTTTTTCATTTATTTGATATTTTTTATAATTAGTTACCTGCATACCTCTTGTCGCTGCAGTGAAATTTGAGATTCACTTATCTCTGAATTCGAGAATTCGTTGCCATTATTTATCCAAAGTAAGAGAGTAATGTCTTTTCAAGCAAAATCAAGTTTTGCTAGTAAATTAGGAACCACAGTATCTAGCGTATTAATAAGCCCGAGTTAGTATACGATTATATATGTTCTTATGTACGAGTTATGTACACGAGCGCATTCGTGTATCCGTAACCGTGTGAGTGCATATCCGGTGCAGGATGCGGAGTACATAAAGAGCAAAGGCATAGTAATACATAGTATCTTAGAGAAGGGAGTCGCTGAGCTGCACATACGAGCGAGCTGACCCCTTGTTGCAAACCGCGATTCCCGTTTCACCCTTCGACCTGTGCACGCGCTAAGGTGTAATAATCTAAAAGGCCTTTCGCGGTACGTTACCCTTGTAGATAGGGACGAATCGGCGAACCTCAAGAATTTTATTCCGCCCTCACCCTTTGATTGCACCATTTTCTAAAGATTAATATCCTCGTGAGTATGTGGGTTCATAAATGTCGCGCTCGATCGCGATCCTGGATGAGATAACAATTCTGACGATAAATTGGAAGTCCTAAAATTGTTAGAAAATGGTTCTTCTTCTTTTAGAAAAGGGGCATTTACTAGAAATCCTATTTGCATTCATGCTTTACTACTATACTACCATGTTATTATTATATATCGAGATCTAGCAGCGCCAAGTGTTTTTACATGAAAAATTTTTCTATTTAAATCAAATTTTTTCATTTTATACGGTTAATTCTTTAATTTTGTGTGATAACACTTAAATTGAGCAAGGTAACGCAATTTTGTGATAATGTTTTGTATAATGTTTTGAAGGAAAATTAAATAACCACTACTTTAGTTGAAAGAGGAAATGTCTTTGAATGAATTGTGATATAATAATTTTATTTAAGAAGAATTTAAATCATTTGGATTGGAATAGGAAGATTCTTCAATAAGTATACGTGTACTTAGGTTTTATTGCATAAAAATTAAAGATAGTACCGTTTGGATTAAGTAAATAATAAAGATAGTATCACTTGAGTTTTACTTTTCATTTTGATAGTAGAATTTAACTTGGCGCCACAGTTGTTGATATCAAATCGTTCGTACAAATAATACATACCATTAGATTAATATTCATTATTTATTTAACCCTTAGCAGCCACACCTCAGCCCGGCCACATCGCGGCCACACCGGGGTACATAGCTAAAAAAATTAGTTGTACAAGATATATGGGTATTTTAAGATTTCTGATCGATTGTTTCATGTTTGTTGAACAGTTCTTCAACATTTCTAATGATTTATATTAGTCAATTTATAGATGGCGCTCTAAAAACTGGTCATATATGTGAAAATTCGGCAAAAATGACTTTTTTTCAGAAAAAAATTCATTACTCCGCCATTTTTCAATATTAAGGGCTAAAATTTTAGGATTGTACGCACAAGATACACCACTACCATAAAAAAATAACAGTATACGCCGATCTTTCAAAAAGTATATTTATTTTGCAAAATTACGGTTATGAGGGAAAAATGAAACCGTCGAAAAAACGAACGCTCAAAGCGCCGCCATGCGATTTTTCGGCTTCCTATGTAATGGAGTCACATCTCACACGTGTCTACTAGTGACAGATGTCGATACTTGTATCAATTTCAAATGTTTAGACCCCTAATTTCACTTTTCCTAAGCCTTGGGGTACAAAGTCACCCCGTGTGGCCGCTAAGGGTTAATTTGGCATGATATAAAGAAGTGGGATTTAACTTGGCGCCAGTTGTTGATATCAAATCTTTTATACAAATGATACAGATCATTAGTTCTACTAAACAGCAAATATGATTAGTCATCAGTTTCACGGCCGATTAAGTAATTGGCGTTGATGAAACTGGCCCAAATGATGATTCTTTACGAGAAGCACACACGCTTAGCGCTTTTTTTATCTTTTTTTCAAAAGGTAAGTTTGTATACGATCATATATACTAAGGTAATTTAAACACCGCCATCCCCATCGTTTTATAATTGTGATATAAAAATGTCAAGATATATCAAAATATTATGAAATTTACGAAAAGATGTTTGGAACAAAATTAGGATTCACGTATGGTTGATACATGTCTGTTTATCTGCAACGAACAATTTCCCAAGTCTGTCAGGAGCTATTGCATATATGTAATAAACACAAGTAATATTATATTTTATTCCTCCCGCAAATTATCTAATTATTATTATGTAAGATGCTTTTTTTACGAAATTCATTTTTAGATATTATTGAAAGTGGTAGATTAAACGTGAAAAAGGTGTAAGATAATTTTTGCTTTTATAATACATGTTTGGACTTATATTTCTAATATTTAGATGTTTTAGACTCTTATGTCCATTTCCACCAACGTAAATTAATTTTAATCTCGGTTCAACTTGCTCTTCGTCTTTTTCTAGTTCTAGAGATAAGTTGAACCGAGATTAAAGTTAATTCACGTTGGTGGAAATGGGCATTAATTGTTCTTTACTTATTGTTTTATGTTTGAATTATAAGCCTTTTTTATATTGTTTTTATATTGTTTTTATATGTTTCTAATTAATTGTTTTTTACTTATTGTTTTATGTTTGATTTATAAGAGTCCTTTACTCATTTTTATATTGTATGTTTTTAATAAGGAGAAAACTACCATATAAATAAATCATTATCTTTTAAATTCAAGCCTTTCCTTTCTGTAAATCTGAAAATAAACAGCACAAAAAATCAATTCTTTCATAATTATAAAGAATAGAGAGAACAAATTATTAATAAAAATATGTTTAAAAAATGTGAAACTTCACTTCCTATACACACACACACACACACACACACACACACACACACGCTTTCTATTGCATTGCAGACACTTTCTTATTTATATAACTTAGTGAGTTAAAGAAAAGCCTTTAAGAGCCAACACAGGTTGTAAGCATGTAAACACATATACTTGATTGAAATAGATAAATATACGTTTCCTATTTTAGATCCTCTTCAGTATAAACTTAATATTCGCAGGAAAATAACATAATCGTAAAATTTGTCAAGAATATCAAAGAGTTAATGTTAACCCTTACAATACAAGGTACACTTTGGTATCTCACATATAAAAAAACAGAAATATGAACTGAATTTGCAAACTTCATCTCTAGATCTGATATATTTGAATATTTTCACGGATTCGTGATGCTTCCTTCTCTTCGTTCTATCTTTGTTTATCGATTTGACTTATATACTCCGCGATTATTTTCACTCTCATTACGCCTACAATGTTCTCACTATTAGCGTCACCTATACAGGGTGTCCGTCCATAAATGTCAGAACAAATATCTCGCAACTGGTTGAAGTTACAAGAAAGTTCAATAAGAGAAATTTGTACGACTCCGAGTCAGTTATAAAGTGCACGTAAACATTTTTTTTATACTCGTGGCTTTTTCGAGTTATGTAGGTTGACATAGTTTTTTTAAATTAATACCTATAATTTTTTTGTATATTTGTATAGTAGGGAGCATTTGTAATCAAAATCACATGTAGTAAAAAATTGCATCGTTTACGAGATAATCGACATCTTAAGTATTAAATCTTAAGAAGTTGATTTTCCATATCACAATTTGAAAAACAAGATTCAAACTAATATTTTGAAGTCGGTTATGTCGAACAGAATGACTGACTTTCAACTCGTCAAAATACGCAACTACTTGTTTTGACATGGAATATGAAATTCAGTATTCGTAAGTCAGTCAGTCAGTCAGTTGGACGATGTTTGTAATTAGTGAAAAGTGTGATATACTCGAGATGTGGCATTTAAGTATGTGTAATGAAAATGAAGCTCGACTACTCTTTCAACAAAAGTATCCAGAACGAAGGATACCAAATGGTCGTACATTTTGGCGAGTCGAAGATGAATTACGTCGAACAGGATCGCTAACAAGACAACGTCGTACAATCAGAACAGACGAAGAGAAAGAGACAAATGTGCTATTAAGTTTTATTGAAAACAAACGTACATCCATAAGAATAGTAGCACATAATTTACAACTATCAGGAAGTTACGTGCATGCTGTATTAAAGAAATACAAATTCCAATCGTTTCGTGATAATTTAGTGCAAGTTTTATTTGAAGGAGATACAGATCGCCGATTAATGTTTTGCTACTGACTTCGAGTTAATTATTGCAATGATATTGAGTTTCTTAAAAAAATATTATAGTCTGACGAATCGTGTTTTTCAAATTGTGGTATAGAAAACCGACATAACATGCATACTTGGTCTGATGTGAATCCACATGCGACAAGAGATAAAGGTTTTCAACGCAGATTTACGGTGAACGTATGGTGCGGAATTATCGGAACGAAAATTATTGGACCTTTCTTTTTCCATGGTCATCTTAATGATGACAGATATTTGGAATTTTTGCAAACAACTTTTTCAGATTATTTGCGCGATCTTCCATTATCAATCTTTCGAGACATTATTTTTCGACAAGATGGAGTTCCACCACATAATACACATAACCAATTTTTTAAATGATAGGTTCC
This sequence comes from Trachymyrmex cornetzi, assembly GCF_001594075.2. Taxonomy (NCBI): domain Eukaryota; kingdom Metazoa; phylum Arthropoda; class Insecta; order Hymenoptera; family Formicidae; genus Trachymyrmex; species Trachymyrmex cornetzi. The sequence goes on from NW_017299212.1 coordinate 12,435, forward strand.
TTAATTGTTGGATAGGTACTAACGGCCCTACACGATGGCTACCGAGATCTGCGGACACCTTGCGATTTTTTCCTTTGGGGATATATTGAAGACATTGTCTACGTAATTATTCCTGAAAATGAAGAAGATTTACGACATAAAATCACTACAGTTGTTGAAGGCATTACAGTAGAAATGCTGCAGTGTTGAGTATCAGTAATGAAAAATATTATAAAACGCGTTGAATGTTGTATTGAACATGATGGTCAAAATTTCGAGCAATTTATGGGTTAATAAATGTTCTATAAAAAACATTGTTTTCATCTTCAACCTTTCTTTGACATTTCAAACCACGTTCAAAATTACTTAGAATTCAATTTACTACTTTGATACTTAACCCTTGAACACCACCGTGGGTTACGGTAACCCAATCCGTTTGAAAAAACGCGTGGCGTTTACGAACGATCAGAAGTCTGGAGTGGGAACAAGGGGGGGGGGGGGAATCTTTCGCATCCCTACTACAAATCCCCCGCCTGGCAACCTCAGCGTGCACGAATCAGTTGAGATAGAACGCTATGAACTTATTGTGTGGGTTACGCTACCCTGTGTGGTTATTACGTTTTTTATTTCGAAATCAAATTGTAAGTAAATATACGAACAAGATCAAATTCAAATGCAAATCGAAGAATTCATGAAACACACAGACTTTCCAGAAAATCAAGATCCGCGCGATATATTAGCTGTAAACAAAATAGAAAAACAAAGAAAATTAAATGATCAAACGAACTTACCTAGTGAAGTTCGATCATAATTATGCGTGGGCTTCGCCCGAGTAGAATATGTAGTCATGTTCCATGCTACTCCCGTTTAACAAGCATCTTGAAAGTTGCACCAAGAAAATGTGGTGGCAGCGCCGCGTCGCCGCGCATGCGCGGAGGTTCTTCATACTTTAAAGCTTGGCACAAATCGGACTGGGTAGGGTGCGCCTGGTGAATGCACCTAAATGTGTATGTCCATAGTACATATACATATTACACCTAGGGTTGGGAGAGTCTACTCGGACGAAGCCCACGCATAATTATGATCGAACTTCACTAGGTAAGTTCGTTTGATCATTTAATTATGCTCTGCTTCGTCCGAGTAGAATATGTAGTTGTTTGAAGCTACCGATTTGTGATGGAATTAATTTATTCACTGTGGAAAGCAATTTAGGACTCACAGGCAATAACTTAGCTGAAGGTGTAACATTCTAACGGTTTAGGATAATCGCACGCGTAACATCCGTTGACGGCAAGAGAGGTCTATTATAAAATTTCGCAAAGGTGGAAGAATTCTGAGACCAGCCTGCAGTTCTCCGAATGTTGTCAATATTAATACCCTTACGAGCTGCCGTCGAGGAACTAGCGTGACGAGTGGAGAAGATAGAAGTGTCGATTCCTCCCTCTGAGAGAGTCAATCTAATCCAACGACTGATATTTTGCGTGGAGGCTTCTTTTATAGGTTTTCTAAACGTAAGGAATAAAGAAGACGGAGTCTGGGCTAAGGAATCCATGGCCTTTCTCAAATATAAGTGTAGAAGCTGAATGGATAACGCAGGATGATCTTCAAAATGTTGGAAGACCATAGCGGGTTGAAAACGATTTATCCCTGACGTTTTAACCCGTTCTGGGATTTTTATCAGCACTGAGTTTTGTAGAAACTGAATATTATCTCTTTTAATCAAGGACAGCGTCTGTACTCTTTGCATTGATGTTAGAATTAATAGTGTGGCTAGCTTTCGAGTAAGCAATTCTAACGTTAGGTCTTCGTGTGGCCATAGGGACGCTAGATAGGCGATGACCGGAGCTGGATCCCAAGTTAATCCATATTTCGACCTGGAAGGTTTGAGGACCGAAACGCCTTTGAAAAATCATCTGATCCTCTCGTCGGAGCTGATACCGCAGTTAGTTATTAATGACAAAGCTGTTCGATAGGTGTTAAGAGTACCGTAAGTTGAGATGTTATTAAATTGTGACGCAAGAAAACTAAGAGGAAGCGATGAGTCCGGCTGGAATCAGTCAGCGTCTCGTTCCTTGCAAAAGGCTCACCATAGTCTGATGGGCTTATTGTATTGAGCCAGTATCGAATCAGCAAGGGATGCTAAGGCTATAGATTCCTCTGGGAATCCCTTCCGACGAAACGCCTGCCTGACAATCTTCCTGCAACCAGGGTAATGTTGTGCCACATCGGGTGCTAACTCCTGGAGGATGCGATTAAGAGATTAGGTTCTGGCGATAGATATAACTTTGAGAGACACAACCTGTGAAAGAGCGGAAATTACGGCTGAGCTGGCCAATCGGGAACAAAACGCTCTCTGCCTGATCGTTTATGATCTTCCTTAAGACTCTCGTAATCAAGGCAAAAGGTGGGAATACATAAAAGTAAACAGCACTCCAATCTATAATAAAGGCATCGACGGCGGTCGCGAAAGGGTCTGGAAACCATGAAACAAAAACTTTACACTTTGCGTTGATATAAGACGCAAAAAGGTCCATGTCAAAAGTTTCGAAACGTTTCGATATCTTACTAAAGTGTTGGGGAGAGATTTTCCATTCCGTTTCTCTCGCTACTATGCGCGATTCACCGTCTGCCACGACATTGTCGGCAGAGGGGATATAAGAGGCGAAGATGTATAAATTTCGCGATTCACACCATTGCCAGATCAATTTCGTGAGAGCTGAGGGCTTCGGGAAACGTGAAGATCCGCCTTTGTTAATATAGGCTATCGTTGTCGTATTATCCACACGAAGTAGAATATCAAGAGAATAGAGATCGCCTACGAAGACCTTGAGGGCATATTCTATTGCTTTTAATTCTAAGAAGTTTATGTGTTCTTCTTTGTCTCGATCGGTCTACCAACCATGCGTACGCCTACCATCCATGGATGCACCCCAACCGGTGAGCGAAACATCCGTAAAGATTATTTTGGCGAAACCTTGACTTGACAAGGGCTTAGAAATTGGCGGTAATTGTAACTTATTTATCCACCAAGCAAAATCTTCCTGTAACGAAGTAGGCAGTCTCATCTGTGTATCATAATCATTTTTAGATTTAAACCAAGCGAGGAAATTCTGTCTTTCAAACTCTCGAATGTATACAAACCCGTAAGGGATTGTGCGACAGATGGAGTTTAAGGTTCTTATTAAACTTGCAAACTTATGAATCTTACAACTGCTTTTACTGGAAAGTTTTTTGAGTCTATTGAGTATGACCGATCTTTTATCTTCGGATAAGGATATCTCCATCTTGGATGAGTTCAGAATGAACCCGAAGTATCTCCTTTCTTGATTCGGGGAGAGTTCACTTTTTTATGTATTAACCACAAATCCTAGGGTATCTAGCAACTGTAGTGTGTGTCTCACGTTCATAACACATCCTGTGGGGTATCTCCAAAGAATAAAAAGTCGTCTAGATATAAAACGGATTGAAACCCTCTCTTACGTAAAGCTGCAATCACAGGTTTCATTATTTTAGTGAATAAGAATGGAGCAGAAGATAGACCGAAAGGTAAAGCCGAAAATTCGAAAATCTGTTCCTGAAAGGAGAAACGCGAATATTTATGATAAGAGACATGAATCGAAACCAGTAGGTACGAGTCTTCTAAGTCAATCGACGCCATCCAGCAGTCGGGAGACATTAACCGCGTAGCTGTTGTTAAGTTTCCATTTGGAGTGAGGAGCTGTGATGAAGTTGTTCAAGGACTTAAGGTTCAGGATAAATCTCTTTCCTCCTGAAGTTTTGTCTATCACAAAATACGAGGAAAGAAATTGGTCCGATCTAAAATGAACTCGATGTAGAGGGCCCCTTTCGCGAGAAGGCGATTTATCTCTGCTTCACAGAATGAATGTTCCGATTCGCTCAGCCGTGGTTCTCGTAAATGTGGACGAGGAAGTGGGGTCTGGGAAATTGTATATCCGGATACCGCATTCAAAATAGTAGTGTGCTGTGTGATAAAAGACCATTTGTCAAGGTATCTAGCTAATCTACCGGCCGTGTCTCTACCGACGGGGTGGGGATCTCCTGGTTCGATGATATTTCGATCGGGAATTCGATCGATGTCTCGTCGACCGTGGTGTCGCCTTCGATTCCCGACGAGACGCTAATGTGGGAGCGAAGGGTTTCCGGTTTCCCTGTAGAGGGGCTTTAGGTTGAAACCGTGTTTTGGCTACCGTCGATGGTACTGGTTTCGAAGCTGGCAATGTCTTAAGTATTTTGTCAGCTGCTATTGCCTCCTTCATTTTATCCATATACTACTCTCCAAAGAGATGGCTGTCTGTGGGAGAGGTGGTCAAGGCGGTTCTAGCCGATAGAGTCAGCATCGGGGTAATTAAGGCGCGTCTAGCTCTAGAAATATGGTATTGTACATGTGACAATAAACGGCCTGCATCGCTTGCTGATTCAAATACACGTTTAGTATCCCATTGCTCTTCTGGTTTCACAAGTTCTGACATGAGGCTTGCCTGTGCTGCAATCGTTGCTTCGATGATGCTCTGAGTTGTAAATTGATATTCGTCTCTTTTAGCTGACGTTACCGGAATAGCCTGACGTATCTCAGCATTGAGAGTAGGCGCTCTTGCCAAAGGTAAGTTCTGGGGAACTGGATATTTCTCACGCAAGGTAGGAATAATTTCCTTCGGTAAACCGCTTGAAAATATGGGGGTCCAAGTTCTTGATATCGCATCGTGAACTGGAGGGCCCATAGATGTATCGTTGACGTTGGCATCCATTAATTCCAACTTAAAGGCGGCGATGTCGTATTCTACATCGCCTGATTCTTCACTGAGGGTAACTTCCCCCTGAGGTTGATCTGGAAGGTGAGACATAATAGGAAACAGGCTGAATGCGTTAGCAACGTAATGTAACCAGATTTGAGGTTATGATACTATATATACAAAAAACGGTGCATAGTGCTGCTTTGGGCTTATCTCTAAGTACAGCCTCTCAAATGTTGGACTTGACCATAACTCAAGGCAAGGTTCTGAGTCCGAGGATATTGTATGTTAAATTGTTTCAGGGCGAACCTCAAAAGGGCGGCCTCGCGAAACAATGAACAAGACCAATCTCGTGGATATGGTTCGTAGTCCTAACATAGACACCGCCAGAGAGAAATACCGTGCCTACCGATTACGGATACCTCTGTGGTTCCTGCTGGTAGATCTCCATTTGCTTCGCCGCTTTGTAAGGCGGTCGGAATGGAGGGTGGGAGGTTAGAATCATACTCGCCGGTATCCCGTTGCCTCATATAGTCCCTATTCGGATGCAACAGGATATCTAGTAACCTGTCGAGTTTACCTTCTAGGCTGAAGGTCGTTCGACGCTCTGGTGAATGGTCTTCAGATAGTTTTCGACGATAATTAAGCGATGCGCATTGCGATCGCGCTCGTGACCGTTTCGATCCCGAGGATCGAGAGTGTCGATTTTCCTTGGAAGAATCATAACCGCACTCATAATGACGCTCTTGAGAGAGCTTCCTGGAGCGCTTTCGTGATCTATGCTTTCCCATTTCCACAAAGGAAGGTTAAAACTCGCGACACGATTCTGTCGTCCGAGAGAACAAGCAACACAATGAAGCAGTGTTGCCGCGACGAAAATTTAAAACGTACTTACACCTGGTGGCAAAATGTAACATCTAGTACACTAGGATCATAAATGTACTAAAAAAAAGAGAAAAAGCATGAAATAAAATAGGTACAGATATAAATATATACTTATTATTGATTTAAATATGTACATACCTACATATGTATGTACATACATATTTCAATATGTATATAAATATATATGTATTTTATTTACAATTTGATTTACAATTTAGTACATATAGTTAATAATATTGTTTTATTATAATTTCGGTGAAATAAAGTTTAAATATTTCTTTAGCGTCTTATTACACACATATACATATATATATGTATATATCGTATACACATACAGCATATATACATACGTACACATATATATTTTAATCTCGCTTACTAAATTTATCATAATATAATATAATATTAATATATTGCAACAGAAGGTAGCCTTTTAAAATAAAATAAAAATATAATATTAATGTATTGCAACAGACGTAGCCTTTTAAAATAAAATAAAGACTTAGGTCATATTAATCACAATCATATTGTCTGTTATTACGTATACAAACAAAACTATTGTAATATCTCATCATAATCATTTTCATTGTTATTTGTAAAAGTATGCCTTGAAAATTTCAATAATTTTTGTGAAGGCTCCCGTATACAACACTCTGTATTGTTTAAGATTTCTTTGACATGCAAAAGAGCACTACATAATTATATATGCAATCTATTTCTGAGTTTAGTTTTTATCAGATTAAGATTAGAAAAAACACGTTCCGTTGTTGCACTACTATGAGGTAGAGATAATATTGCTGTAGCAAATTCGAATAATTTTGGGAAAACCATTTCATTTCCTATTTTTATTGAACCTACTTCTACTCCAAATTGTTCAGATTTTTCAAAATGTGACCATTTTTTCTTATATTCTGGTAATAATTTTCACTCTAAATTAAGAGCTTCCAAATCATTTAATGTAACGCAATTAGGAAATTGCTTAACGAGAGGAACAATTGATGTATGATTTCCTCTTAAAGCGTTTATTGGATCAAGAAAATGTAATAGATTTAAGGCATTTTGTAATGACGTACTAAAATAGATCAAAATGTATTAAAAAAATACATTTGTACTAAAAACGGCAACACTGCAATGAAGAACCTCCGCGCATGCGCGGCGACGCGGCGCTGCCACCACATTTTCTTGATGCAACTTTCAAGATGCTTGTTAAACGGGAGTAGCATGGAACATGACTATATATTCTACTCGGACGAAACATAATGTTCATTCTGTCCAGGGGTTTTAGATAGGAAAATTTATTACATACCATGTAATAAAGGTATGCTTTCAGTGCCAACAACCAATGTGTAGGGAACATGTCGCAAAAATTTGTTTCGCCTGTTCCAGACAAATCAATGAATAATTTCATTTGTATATTTATATGTCATATAATAAAGACTTTTGCACTAACTTTATCGTATTACTTGAAAATCACCCAAATTCAACCTCGTCAAATAAATATATTTTTTAGGATAATTCGTAATAATGTATTTTTTTCTTAAAATACAACTTAATATGTTTCGATTTCTGTAAATTAAAACTTTGTATCATTTTTTGGAAAATAACTAATTTATTTACAAAACAACGATTTTTTTAAATTTTGAAATTCCTTTCTTCCTTTTTTTCAAAATATCTCGGAGGGGTTTTCGGAAGTTTTATGATATTCTTTTTTATATATTCTTTTTCTTTACTGTCTGTTGTATCGATTAAAAGAAAAAGAAGTTAAAATTGAGGCATTAGATCCCGAGATAAAACCAAAAGAAGACTCCAGAGTTACCGTAACCCATATGTGGTGAAATCAGGTGGTGAAAATTGTGTGGTGTTTAAGATGTCGATTATCTCGTAAACGATGCATGGTAGCAATTTTTTACTACATATGATTTTGATTGCAAATGCTTCCTACTATACAAATATGCAAAAACATTATAGGTATCCATTTAAAAAAACTATATTAACCTACATAACTCGAAAAAGCCACGAGTATGAAAAAAATGTTTACATGTACTTTGTAGCTGACTCGGAGTCGTACAAATTTTTCTTATTGAACTTTCTTGTAACTTCAACCAGTTGCGAGATATTTGCTCCGACATTTATAGACGGACACCCTGTATATTAGATATCAGCGTTTTCATGTAAATTATAATTCATCCTTTTTCCTGCAATTTATAATATTATTAATAATTTGTATTTCTTTTTAATCAAATTTATTTCTGACAGTTTGACGATCATGTACGCGCAGATATTATTATCGACCTCCTTATTCATGTAAGTGCACATTTTGTTACAACTCATTTTTACAACATCAGCATTCTATATTATGTAGTTTACTGGTATTTAATGAACAACGAGATATGAATCAATGGACGTGAGAACTAGTCAACGTATGACCGTATTAACTCTTTTGTATGTATATTCTTGACAAATTTTACGATTATGTTATTTTCCTGCGAATATTAAGTTTGTACACAGTAAAAAATCGTGCGTCCATATGTAGAATTTTTCTTGTGTTGCCACATTTTGATTATTACTTCAGTGTAAAATAAACATACAACTGATACGTTATTATTTTTGTAACATTTTGATATGTTAGATTTATGTCACCTTTCTAACTTAACAATCGCGTATGTCAATTAAAAATGAAATATTATTTTGAGTGTTTTTAATACAATTGTTTCAATTAATCTATATATCTCAAAGTTAATTTAATATCTAAGAATTTTTTCATTTACATTATACGAACAAAAATGTTTTAT
>NW_017299212.1:20999-21785 GCF_001594075.2 Trachymyrmex cornetzi
ATGAAACTTCTTTATTCACTAAACGCGTTTACATGTTTTGGTTCACTTTTTGAGCCTTCCTCAGAGCAAACACAAACTAACATATATAAACTAAAAGTTATCCTGTCATGGTGAGCTCCCCTATATCGAGAATTTAAATGTTGTGATTAACCAAAAAAGAAAAAGAAAGGAAAAATGAAAAAGGTGAAAATGTCGAATTAGAAAATATGGAAACTAATTTATCAAAAAACTTTAAGAATATAATTAATTATCCCGCAAATAAGAACGCTCACCACGATTACAAAGCACCATATCGCAAATATTACCATGAATAATTCAAGAACCGGTTCCTGATATGTTTGCCAGTCGGTATCAGACACAGTGAGTCACTTTTTTTTTTTTTTAGTTATTGGCTAGTATTTTTTCGAGATAACAAATGAAATAACATTAAAATGTTAGTCAATTCCAAATAAAAAAAATGAAAGTTGTAAAGTGATCAGAAATTTCGTCAGAAGGACTCGTTACTGCACAAACGACACTGACTGACAAGACGTGACAACAACTCGAGCTTTTATAGTTTATCTATAATCGGAAGGTAGGCCTTCGGAAGCTCCTCCATATCCGTCTGCAGGTTGAGTCCATGCGTTTGTCTCCTGATGAATATCATCTCCGAAATCAGTCTCTTCCTGTAGTGAGGTTTCTCGTCCAATATTGCAACGCTGTTCCAGTCAGTCTCGTGGTGACGTTGCACGTGCGCTTTCTTGACGCGTGCGTTTTCCCATAAATATTAAGATCGTAAAAATTAAG
>NW_017299212.1:21848-28215 GCF_001594075.2 Trachymyrmex cornetzi
GGGGGGGATTAGTATAAAATCGCGGTCCCGCGGGCCCCGGTGTGAATTTTCCTCTGAATTTTTTGAAGACTAGTCAATCGGGACATTTGGACGGGACATCATCCCTTTCTTTTCGAAGTCCCCCTTTTCTTTTTCTCGAGTCAGTGCAAGTGCATAAGTACAACAACCATAACACCAACGCCTCTGCCTGACCAGAGAACTGACGCTTGGCGCAGGGGACCTATCCACCTCCTGCATCCTAAGATCGACGCCACCTTCTCCGACGATTTCACGAGGTCATCATCATCAATCAGTAAGTCACGATTTTCCTAAAACTCACCGGGTGGCCCCTCTTAAAGGTTAATATCATTCTAGTGCGTTCACGCGGAGTTTCTACCCCTCGTCGCCGTCACATCGCGGGGTCTAATAACTCACGCCAACCTTACGTCCGTGTCCGCTCTACCATCGTGGAAAACCTCAGAGAGTCACCTCCATCGGTTCATCCGCTAACACCTGAACAAAGTACGATCACTCAACCCCCTCTCCCACTTCTCTCACCTCCACCTGAAGTTTCGTATTCTTCCGTCTCCGATCTGTCCTCAGATTTTTTTTGATGACCTCTTCCCGTCCAGTCCTCTCCCGATATCATCACCCTTGATCGAGGAGCCTCCCGTCTCGGAGATCACCCCCTCAGTTCCTCTCTCGTCAATCGACTTCCACTCCCCTCCAAACCCTTTTCCTCTCCTCTTTCATAACGCTAGTCAGTTGATAGACTACATGTCTAATTTCACCCCATCACTTAACGACCGGGTTTTAGTCAACATCCCCGGATGTTCCTGTCTTTTCTCCGTCACAATACCGTCTCTCATTCCCATTGATCCTCTTTCTTTCCAAACCTACGAGTCTACACTATTCTAAATTTCCTTTCTTCCTTCCAAACTCTTCCAGCTGAAAATAACCCCAGCATCACGCACAACTTGCCTTTCACACATATATACACGCACATACATCCACGTCAACATTAATATGTACCAAAAAAAAAACACATCAATATATATATACTTCGTTTGTTAATCAAGTGAAACCTTTCCTTTTATTTATTGTAAGCTCTCCCGCGGTTGCACTTCGCCCTCTCCCTAAGGCTTAAAACCCTATTGTAGATCCGGACTTACGCATTTCACGCGGGATAGGGTTTACAGTGGGTGCTTTGAGCTTTCCGTTTGATGGCACAAGTCGACACAAGTGTCATTCTATCTTTATCACTCTCTAAATACCAAGAAGGTAGAACGACGCTTGTGTCGTCTTGTGCCATCAAATGGAAAGCATCCATAGAAGTCTGTGACCAGAATGCAACAAATTTGCAACCATTTTGTGATAATCTGCTGAAAGATGGGATCATTCCTCAACATATAACAATATAATCCATTCAGCGTGAAGACAATTTCCGACAGTAGCAAATTAAACATTCTGCTGAACGTATTCATTGGCTGCGTTCAGAAGACTTAACTGTTGAGTCCATCGATATATAACACTGGACGGAGCATAGCATCAAAACAATCTTGACACGATTGAAAGAGATGGAACAATGTTTGGGTAGGACACACTAGTGAGTGCTGAACGCACACATTCTCTCGTGAAACTTCTTTCCCTCCTGAAAGAAAGTCAACCAACAGGACAATTGAAGAAAGAGAGTTCAGTGCGCACACATTTACCTTAGTCTTTATAGGTTCGTCAAGACGGAAGATCAAAGAAATTTCGTCGAAATTCCGTTTGCCTACAATCCCAATTGCACACACCACTCATATCAGCTGATGCCTAGTAATTTTTCACTGTTTTACCAATGAGAATATTTTATTTTTAAATTGGCCAATTAGCGACACATATGTGCAACATGCAATGTGTGCAATCCTCTCCCGTCCAGTGCTATATGTCGATGGTTGAGTGCGCCGAACGCAGCTAATGGGTGTATTCAGTGGCTGCGTTTAGCAAACTTTACAGTTGACTGAGCGCTCGCTGTTATTGGTGTATTTTTTTACATCATCCAATCAGCATTTTAGATCTGAAAGAATACATCAATAACAACGAGCGCTCACTCAACTGTTGAGTCCGCTGAACGCAGTCGGTATTACAATCGCTCACTGAGCGGTCATATGCTTCTAGATACACCCATTGTACGTGTATGCTTTTAGATCATCCAGTTAGATTTTAGATCTAGAAGAATACGTCAATAGCAGCGAGCAGTCATTCAATTGTTGAGACTACTGAACGCAGCAATTATTAAATGAAAAATCGAACTGCGCATATGCAGTTCGATTTTTCACAAAGTAAAGGTATCATTACATAGGAGCATCAGGCATCGAGCATCTGTGCAGAAACTTATTGCACACAATTCTGAAATTTCTGATTCCAGCTTCTTTAAGCAAAATGGTAAATTAAGAGAGATTATGTTTTAATATACACTACTATCCTGGAGAGACGCTATTAGCGCTATTTGTGTTTTCATCGTCTATTAAACATGAAACAAGGGTAGTATGACACAAATTGAGTTGATAGCGCACTTCCCGTATAAGGACTCTAGATGCTCCCATGTAAAGACTTATCGTGAGTTTAGCGTTCACCGTAGTACACACGGTACTACCAAACCTCCCTATTCCTGTATGCAATGTGCTGTGTACAATAATGTACTGTGCGCAATACGCCGTGTGCAATACTTTGTGTACAACAACGTCCTGTGCGCAATATTGTCGTGTGTGCAACATTGTCATGTGTGCAATAATGACGCGTGTGCAATACGCTGTGGACAATAACATCCTGTGCGCAATAAGCCATGTGCAATAATGTCGTGTATGCAATACGTTGTGTACAATAACGTCCTGCGTGCAATATTGTCGTGTGTGCAATAATGTCGTGTGTGCAATACGCTGTGTACAATAATGTCCTGTGTGCAAAACGTTGTGTGCAATAATGTCGCGTGTGCAATACGCTGTGTACAATAATGTCGTGTGTGCAATGTGCTGTGTGCAATAATGTTGTATGTGCAATACGCTGTGTACAATAATGTCCTGTGTGCAATACGCTGTGTGCAAACGAAGCTGTAGGCAATCGTTTTGTAATCAAACGGAGCCCTCTCATTTATCATTTACTTTAGACCAATGTGAAAATGAAGTATTTAGTAAATCGTTAAGATTAAAACTTTTCTTGTTCGAATTGTTAACAGGTATTGAGAAAATAAAATTATTATTAGTAGGGGTATGTGAAGTTAGCACCCCAACTATAGTACTCAGGAATTCTGATTAAAGTTCCCGTTTCATTTTGACGAGACAAAGAGTTCTATATAATTTATAACAAGAGTTACGCTTAATAACTATTTCTAAATAAATTTAAAAAATGGAATGCTAACTTCTTATCAAAAATTGAGATCCAATAGTTCTGAGCGGCCCAATAGCTTCATTTCGTGAATACCTAGAGTTCCTGATACATAAACAAAATTTTTGAAAAATAAAAAAAATTCAAAATTTTTGAAAAATTAATTTTTAGATACAATAGTTCTGATTAGAGTTCCTGCTTCCTTTCAACGATACGAAGAGTTCTCTGTACTTTTTAACTCGAGATTCCCTTAATAACAATTTTTAAACAATTTTTAAAGAATGGGGTGCTAATTTTTTATCGAAATTCGAGCTCGAATAGTTCTGAGCAACTTAATAGCTTTATTTTGTGAATACCTAGAGTTCCTAATATATAAAAAACAATTTTGACATACAACAAAATTTATTTTAAAAAATTAAAAAATTTTGAAAACATTTTTTTATACAATAGTTCTGTCATATGTTAATTGTTATTCTGTCTATTTCGAAGAGTTCTAAGCGATTAAAATTAACACAGACTCAAAAATAAAAGAGATATGTACTTAAAACAAAATTTGAAAAATTGATTGCAAAAGCACATATCTCCTTATGTAGCCATCCAATCGCATTTTCATCTAATACTTTTCGTTAGGGCTCGTCGAGAACTGCCTAGAATGCCAGTCAGAACTACTCAGTACTCTCAAAAAATTTTCGACGTCAGACTTAGAAAATTTTCAATGTTAGATTTTAAATGTTCCCATACCTCGAAAACCGTTGGCTCAATCGCTTTTTCACCTGATACTTTTCGTTAGGCCTCGTCGAGAACTGCCCAGAATGCCAATCAGAACTACTCAGTACTCTCAAAAAATTTTTAATGACCCTTCCCATGTAGCGTATCTCGCAAATCGTTGGCCCAATCGCTTTTTCACCTAATACTTTTCGTTAGGGCTCGTCGAGAACTGCCCAGAATGCCGATCAGAACTACTCAGAACTCTCAAAAAATTTTCGACGTCGGACTTAGAAAATTTTCAATGATAGAGTTCAAATGTTCCCATATCTTGAAAACCGTTGGGCCAATCGCTTTTTCATGTCATACTTTTTAGCGCTATTATAATGTTTAAAATGAGGATTTTTTCAATATGGTACGATTTTGACAACGAGGAAATTTGTTGCCTATAAATCGTATCATATCAATATTCCTCATTTGAAACATTTAATATAAATGTAAATGTAAAAAGGTTCATACGTAAAAAATTTTTAAATTACATAATAAAAGGAAAAAAATTGTATTTTATTACGCTGTTAAAAACTTAAGAGTATATTTTTCATAATTTCTGAAACACGTGATAATTTCAATAAATAATTTAAAGAGTTTCTACGTGAAACAAAATAAATACTTCTTAGATTTACAACATATATTTTTACATAATAATGAATGGAATAAAGATGTAAGAAATAGAAAAATATTAGGTAACGTACGATTTAAAAAATTAGATTATGGTGCGGTATAGGAAATTAGATTATGGTGTGATTTAGGAAATTAAGCATTTTTTAAACTTTTATTTATTTTACGTCTATTAAGCTGGACCCCCCCCCCACCATCGAAAATCAAGTTCGGAATAGGTGAAAAATTTAGTGTTATTTAGGTGCTAATTTAGTACCCTATTTCGAATTTTAGTGCTCAAACTGTTTAGCAGCTATAATAAAAATGGGGGATCCAGCTTAATGGCAAGCTGGACCCCCCCTTATTAAAAAAAATATATACAATAAACATATACAGAAAATAAGTACAAATACTAATCGCGACATATTAATTATTTTCATTAACTTAGAACGAGCACTAAAATCGGAAATGCATATATTTCGATACTATGACGTCTAAGGATTGTTTTAAAATTAATATCATGTGAGCACTATGTTATTCGATGAATGAGGAACGAACTTTAGTGCGCGGCGCGCGATCTTTCGCGACTTATTAATTATTTTCAACAGATCGGCGTTCTGGGCAGTTCTCGACGAGCTCTAACGAAAAGTATTAGGTGAAAATGCGATTGGATGGCTACATAAGGAGATATGTGCTTTTGCAATCAATTTTTCAAATTTTGTTTTAAGTACATATTTCTTTTATTTTTGAGTCTTTGTTGATTTTAATCGCTTAGAACTCTTCGAAATAGACAGAATAACAATTAACATATGACAGAACTATTGTATAAAAAAATTGTTTCAAAGAAATTTTTTTTTTTTTAATAAATTTTGTTGTATGTCAAAATTGTTTTTTATGTATTAGGAACTCTAGGTAATCACAAAATAAAGCTATTAAGCTGCTCAGAACTATTCGAGCTCGAATTTCGATAAAAAATTAGCATCCCATTTTTTAAAAATTGTTTAAAAATTGTTATTAAGGGAATCTCGAGTTAAAAAGTACAGAGAACTCTTCGTATCGTTGAAAGGAAGCAGGAACTCTAATCAAAACTCCTGAGTACTATAGTTGGGGTGCTAACTTCACATACCCGCTTTATATGTATATATATATGTTACACGTACGACTGAAAAAATTTGAAAAGCTGAAATAGTCCCTTTTTGGGAAACGATCTCCACACTGAGAGAAATGTTTTGTACCGATAACAAAAGTTTTGTTACTGACACAAAAACTATTTGTTGATATATGATCAATCAAACCGTTGGTTACCATGACAATATTTATTTGTTGAATTTATTAACTGATCATTTAATGGTACAAAACTATTTTGTATGATATTTATAGATTTTTTGTATTATAATTAAAAATAAAACATTTTGTTACCGGAACAAAATGAATAAAATATAAGTATCTCTCACTTTCTACAGAGTGATTATGTTTGACGTTTTTGAATTTTCTTAGTTTACCAAAAATATATGTAGATTTAGAGCAATTGAGATTACTAATCGCTCTGAAAAAATAGTTACCATGATATATCATGGTGTGGCGAGAACCGAGAAGTCCACGAGATTAGTCTCTAATCGTCTCGGCTTTATAGACGTTAAATTTCTCTTACGAGGAGACA
>NW_017299212.1:28476-33689 GCF_001594075.2 Trachymyrmex cornetzi
ATCTTTTCTCTCAGTGTGTATGTGATTAGAAAAATTTCATAATTTTTCAGAGAATGTTTCGTTCACACCATTTATTCACAAAATTGTAGGTGTTCGTTGGTGTAACTTTACTAACTGGCGATGAGATACAAAATGGTAGATCGATTCGTTGGTTAAAATTTGAATGCGCTTTGTAGATGCTTGTTGCCGGTCCTTCGTGTGGCTCGCTGTCGTATAATTTACTGCACAAGTATAATTATTACAAATCGCAATCGTTGCAGCATACTGGACAAACGCGAAACCCCGATACGTATGCTGAAATAAAATTTTGATGGCCATAAATTACATCCTGTGACAAAAGATAATGATGTCGATCGCGTCAGTGTACATTTAATTCTTTAATTAACTGTTGACAAACGCGACTCTTTATGTGTTGATAAAATCGAACACGCCCATGAATTGGAACAACAAGTATTGAATGTCTCTAAAAAACCTATATATATTTATATATATATGGATGTAACGAATAAAGGAAAAATGAAGTGCGTTTAGTTAACGCATATTTCAAATTTCTTTCAAAAAGACGTCAAATAATATCTTACTTTTTATTTTTTGAGATATTTTTTGTTTTACTATTAGGTAAATGTCGACAAAATGGATTTTTGTTTAATAGTTCCAATACGCAAAGATATATAATTTAACGCTATGCAACTGCTTATCCACGCATGTCAGCTTCCTATTTGGTGAATCGAAATGTTACGATCTAGATTAAATTTTATCGTAAATGATATTTTTTTGCTGTTGTCGACAACATTTGCAGCAACAGCGAATGTAAAAGAAAAATAATCGAACAAATAAATGGTGCTTCACATTCGAGAATGTTTGAGAATGAAAGCCATCTTTGGTATTAAAAATGTATTGTAGGCATTTTTTTCTATTTTTATCTATTTTTTATTTATCTATTCCTTGAATAATGAATACTTATACTAACAGACTTATGCTTTTGTGTGCTGTATCGCGTTTATATTTTATTATATATTGCGCGGAGTATTTGTTTATTTATGTTTTGACGTTTGTATCAGAGTGCACTTTGATAATTCTTTTATAGTTTTTGTTAGATTATTATATCACTTTATTTTACTAAAGAAATTAAAGATACTGTTCCATTTGCATAATTAGCTACTATAGATCATGGCTGCAAACATCAGACATATTTATTACGTGACTAGTTTTTGCAGTCAGAAGTTAAAAAGCGATAAATTTATTATCCTATTTTCACTAAATATCATATTTAGACGTCTGACGTTATACATTATTCTCTGAATATTAAGTTATGTATGTTAATTTATTAACTTGAATTTGTGTATATTATGTAGATATATATACATATAAAGCGTAGAAGTTTAAATTAATAAATTAAGTATATATTTTATATCCAAAACGTTTTAAAACGTTATTCTGGATTATTTATCTGCAGATTACCTAACATTAAAATGATTGAGATTGAAGGTTTAATTAAAAAAATTTTGACCTGTCATTTTAATGACGTCAGCCTAGCTGCCCCCCCAAAAAAAACCCCCCCCCCCCCCCACTTAACCAAATCCTAATGAAAAAATTATTTAATAATGCGCTATTTATGCACTATTCATATCCGTAAAAAAAATTTTTGCGCTCATTCCGTTTAGCTAACAAAAAATTTTTTTGCGGCTGAGTAGGCAGTCAGTCAGCCGTAAAAAACAATCTATTTGGAAAATTAAATACACAGGATTTATGGGCTATTTATGCGCTACTATTTCCAAGCATTTTGGATTTTTGCGCTTCAACCCTTAAGGCACTTCCCTCTTGCATGGAGCGAACGGTCATATTAAGAGTTGCAGCGCAAAAATCCAAAATGCTTGGAAACGTTAGCGCATAAATCAGAGAATTAATTTGTATAGTTAAAGTATTTGATTTTGCAATTTTAAACTACTTAGGGGTAAATATAACTGTTCGCTCCAAGAGGGAAGTGCCTTAAGGATTGCAGCGCAAAAATCGAAAATGCTTGGAAATAGTAGCGCATAAATAGCGTATAAATCCTATGTATTTAATTTGCCAAATCGATTGTTTTTAACGGGTGGGGGGAGGGAAGCTGCATACCTACTCAGTGCCTCCACAAAAAAATTTTTTTTTAGCTAAACGGAATAAGCGCAAAAATTTTTTCTGCATATATGGATAGCGCATAAATAGCGCATTATTACATAATTTTTTCATTAGGATTTGATTAAGTGGGGAGGGGGGACAGCTAGGCAGACGTATTTTAATGAGTACCTATACTGTAAAGGATAAAACTTTTTAATAAAAGTCATAATTTTAATTTACTACACTGAGAGAAAAATGTTTGGTATTTGTAACTATAATTACATATCACTATAATTATGATTATTACTGCTATAATAATAATAACAGTAACTATGTATATAGTTCTAGCAACAAATGTATATAGTTGGCAACCTAAAATGACTATATAATTATAGTTGTTATAACCATAAAATAGTTGAAATTACCATAAAAATGATTCAAGTGACTATAATTTTATAGGTATATTTTGGGACAACCATAAAAAATATAATTGTCCCAAAATATACCTATAAAATTATAGTCACTTGAATCATTTTTATGGTAATTTAAACTATTTTATGGTTATAACAACTATAATTATATAGTCATTTTAGGTTGCCAACTATATACATTTGTTGCTAGAACTATATACATAGTTACTGTTATTATTATTATAGCAGTAATAATCATAATTACAGTGATATGTAATTATAGTTACAAATACCAAACATTTTTCTCTCAGCGTAGTAATTACAAAATATTAAATTAACTTCTTCGATTTCTATTATGAAAAAGTTACGAGCATATTCTTTTTTTAATGGTTTAATATTAAATCAATAAACTCTATATATCGTTTATATCATTTGCCTATCAAACAGAAATTTTAATTTAGGCTTCGTTAAGCAGATGCAACAATTACGTGAAAAAATTGTTATTCGCGGCCAAACGAATCGAGGATGTTATCGAAAACAATTTCTTTTGCTTGGCGAATACGGAATATCAGTATAACGAGTGACCGGTTATGGCTTCGCCGCCATTACAGAGATTGAATGCAACAACATCCCAGATTTAATTTGAGCGAGCACGAACTTTCACCGAGCACTGCAGATCTTTCTTCCGCGAAATTGAAAAGTCAGCCAACCAATGCGGTTCGGAACTTTGGCGGATTCGGCGGTTCTCTAATTATAGTGGTCATTAGTCTCAGCGAATCGGACGTTGATTTCATTTCTAACTTTTGTCACCGTACTTTTTCATATCTGACCTTATCTCTAGCCGCCCTTCAATCTTTCTCATTGTGTCTTCATTTTAACTCCTCGAGTCTTCGCAGTCCTCGTGCCAGCACGTACAAACCATACTTTTATCTTCCAAGAATTTCTTGCAAACGGCTACAAAAGATTAAACTCTGAAATCCTTGCTAGGTACACAATTTTTAAATGAAGAAACATTCTTTGTGGACTCTCGATTGCTAATAAATTAAAATATGTTCTTAAAGAGTAATGATTGTTTAGTGAACAATATGTCAACAATATGTATTGTTTTTCATTAGAAATGTTCAAAAATACTTGGAACACACAAATATTTTATACAAAATATAGCTTTTGGTAAGAGAAAAGTTTTTGTTAACTGTACTTATTATAAAAATTATAAACATTGCGGAAAAAATATATACATATAATAATTTATCGGTAAATTATGCTTAGAAATCAAACTTGAGGCAAATATAAAGAATGAAATAAGAAATATATTACTAAATAATATTTTAATTGATTTGAGTTTTATAATTAAATAACCTAAATTTTTGAACATGTTGTATTCGTTAAAGTATGAAAAGAAAGCATTGTTTAAAACTACAATGAGAGAAAAAATGTTTGGTATTTGTAACTATATTTACATATTACTATAATTATGATTATGTGACTGCTGTAGATTAGTAATAATAACTATATACAGGGTGTCCGAAAAGTGTGTGGAAACGGTCGAATATCTCGAGAAATACACATCGGATCAGAAATCTGAAAATATACGTATTTATTGTTTTCAAAAAAGCTATCTTTTGACATCTAACATGACCCCCCACCCCCATCCGCTGTGGATGAAAGAGAGGGTAAGTTTAAAATTTTTAATGGAAACCCCCATTTTTTATTGCAGATTTCGCTTTTTCAGAAAAAGTTACATAAATTTTACCTATAACATTTTTTTGATGACAGATGGCGCTGTAATCAGCGAAATTAAAAAATGAGTCTAAAACGTTTAAAATATCTCAAGAAATACTCAACGGAGCATATTCTCACCCTGGAGGTGGATGGGCAGATAACTTTTCGATTTTGATTTTTTCTTTTTCTATCAAAGCCAATTATGCCCAATTACGACAGACAGAATACTGAATAAAAAAGATGAAAATTTTTAAGCAAATAGTGAGAAGAAAACGGAAGAAATATTAAACAATTAGTTAGAAGAACTTAAACTGGTATAAATACATACACACATATGCAATATTAAAAAGATAAGTATGTATTTCCATTATAAATTTTGCTTGGAAACATACATACATATGTATGTACATATTTTTAAAAAATCGAGTAAAGGAAATAAAAAAAATTAAACTTAAAAAAAACAAAAAAATTAAAAACATTCTAAAAAAAACTAAAATAGAAAAAATAAAAAACAAAAAAAAAGATTCTCAAAATCGTCCACCTCCTCGCGGTGAGAATCGGAAAACTTTGAAATATTCAAAGGCAAAGGACGCTACATCAAATTTTGAAAACTTGGTCTGCCATTGTAGGTACGTCAAGTTGAATTTTTGGATTCTGACTTTACATTCGTAATCAGCGATCCCAAAAACCCCCGAGTAATAAGTTTCAATCGAATTCGGGCATATTTTTTGCAAATTTACTCGCCGTACGTAAAATTTCGAAAAATTTTGAGCTTATAGGCGCCATTGTGAACTCAAAATCGAAAAATGAAAATTGTATACAGTACATGTTTTCGAAGTTTAACTATCGGAAACACGTTTCTGATACTACCTTATTACATACAAATGGGGGTATGTGAAGTTAGCACCCCAACTATAGTACTCAGGAGTTCTGAATAGAGTTCCCGTTTCTTTTTGACGAGACAAAGAGTTCTATATAATTTAT
>NW_017299212.1:34097-38709 GCF_001594075.2 Trachymyrmex cornetzi
GCGTACTGGGCAGTTCTCGACGAGCTCTGACGAAAAGTATCACGTGACTAAGCGATTGGGTGAACGGTTTTCGAGATATGCTCCTTGGGAAAGGTCATCGAAAATTTTTTGAGAGTACTCAGGAGTTCTGATCGGCGTACTGGGCAGTTCTCGACGAGCTCTAACGAAAAGTATTAGGTGACAAAGCGATTGGGCCAACGGTTTTCGAGATATTTTAACATTTGAACTCTTCATTGAAAATTTTCCGACGTCGAAAATTTTTTCATAGTACTCAGGAGTTCTGATCGGCGTTCTGGGCAGTTCTCGACGAGCCCTGACGAAAAGTATTAGGTGAAAATTCGATTGGATGGCTACATAAGGAGATATGTGCTTTTGCAACCAATTTTTCAAATTTTGTTTTAAGTACATATCTCTTTTATTTTTGGGTCTGTATTGATTTTAATCGCCTAGAACTCTTCGAAATAGACAGAATGACTATTAACATGTGACAGAATTATTGTATCTAAAAATTAATTTTTCAAAAATTTTTAATTTTTTTTTATTTTTCAAAAATTTTTTTTATGTATCAGGAACTCTAGGTATTCACGAAATGAAGCTATTGGGCCGCTCAGAATTATTGGATCTCGATTTTCGATGAGAAGTTAGCACCCCATTTTTAAAAAATTGTTTAAAAATACTTATTAAGCGGAACTCTTGTTATAAATTATATAGAACTCTTTGTCTCGTCAAAAAGAAACGGGAACTCTATTCAGAACTCCTGAGTACTATAGTTGGGGTGCTAACTTCACATACCCTACAAATGGCCCTTCCGATACTTGTCTACGTTCTTTTCTGCTAATTGTTGGGGGTTGAAATCCATGTCGAAATTCAGCACATCTCGGCGTTAAAGGGTTAATACGACTTTTTCTGCAGAAGCGAAATCTGCAATAAAACATGGGGGTTTTCTCATTTAAAATTTTAAAGTTACCTACCCTTTCACCCTCAACGGATGGTAGGTGGAGAGTAGAATTTTTGTGTCAATGGATAGCTTTCTTGACAAAATTGAATACGTACATTTTTATTTTTTTGATCTTTTGAGTATTTCTTGAAATATTTTAAACGTTTTAGACTCATTTTTTATTTCGCTGATTACAGCGCCATCTGTCATAAAAAAAATGTTTGTAATAGATAAAATTTATGTAACTTTTTCTGAAGAAGCGAAATCTGCAATAAAAAATGGGGGTTCCCATTTAAAATTTTAAACTTACCCTCTCTTTCTCCCACAGCGAGTGGGGGTGGGGGGGGTCATGTTAGGGTCAAAAGATAGCTTTTTTGAAAACATTGAATACATATATTTTCAGATTTCTGATCCGATGTGTATTTCTCGAGATATTCGACCGTTTCCACTCTTTTCGGACACCCTGTATATTTACTTATAGTGCGCCAGAACTGCATAGGTGAACAATAGACAGCTGTCCGTCGAGTATTAGAACAATTTTGTTAGAATATGCAGTGTGGCTGATCGCGGACATATATTCATTTTCAGTTGTCAACTATTGGTTGATAAAATTATACATATAGTTATTATTACTGATATTATAGTAGTCATAATTATAATTATAATATGTAATTAGAGTTTCAAATACCAAACAATTTTTCTTTCAGTGTAGAACGTTTCATGATAAAAGTAGAAAAAATATGAAATAATATGGTACGTTCTTTTAATTGATTTGCACAATTATAATTAATATATATGATTTAATATATGATTTAATCAATGGAATACACAGACTAATAAGCTCTAATTTCAAGAAAAAGAGGTATAAAGTAAAAATAAAAATAAAAATGAAAAAATATATAGATTAGTACTGGCTATTACTTTAATTATCGAAATAAATCATCCGATTACAAATTAAACAATTGTTAGAAATGTAATTTTGTCGATATATATATAAAATATGATAGCACAGAAATTATAAAAATAAATATTATCTAAAGATAAAATAAGAAACAAAATTACTCTCGTTATTTTAATTAAAACATTGTGATCACGACTAGATTAAATTTTTGAACATTTTTTATTGGTAACAGAAATAATAGCTTCCACTAACAGGAAAGCATTCATTAATACGCGTAAATACTAATTACCGTGAAATGATGCTTTAAATTAAAAAAAAGAAAGTTTGTTTGTTCAATACGGCATTCTCGTTCTACTGGCAGGCGCGTCACATTCGACACTCGATAAATTCACATTTAATTTAAATATAAATTGAAGTAATTTCCAGCGGTCGCCGCGGTTGGCAGCGTATCGACGTTGTCGAAAGGACATTTTTCGATAGTAAATGCGCGCGCGACCGGGTAGCAACGAACCAGGCAAGTTAGAATTCGACGTTCTCGTACGGCAAGTTTCGGCAACGAGTTAAATACAGTTTCGCGATAGTTTACCGTACGCCACCGCTGCCGCTGGCTGTGCGTTCGCGATGCACCGTTGCTATGCATGCAACGTGCAATGCATCGCGGCGTCCTCGTGGCGCGAGTAAGCCGAAAACTTCCATCGCCTAAAGATTTCCAGGGGGAGGCCTCCGAACTTTATCCTTCAAGCGCCTCCGTGGCAGTAGGATCTCGATTCTACCAGTAGTGTTACCTGGCACGCGTGTGCTTCCTCTCTCGTTTCACGATCAGCTACAAGAGTTATCTTGATACCTTCTTTTAGTCGTTTCCTTGAAAGTCGCATTAATGTCCCTTGCGAGCAGACATGTCAGGAAAACCAAAACTAACAATCCGATATATGTTACATTATTTTAGATTGAACATACTGCAAATGGAAAGTTATTGTATGTACAAATTATTTGATAGAATGTGCAGAATTTTAAATAGGCAGACAGTTACTGTAAATAACAAAGTTAATATAAATGAAGCTCGACACAAATTTTTTTACTTTTTTCTTTCCGGAGTGTCATAATAGGGTAAGTCGGGGGAATACGCCAGTTGAGGGAATATGCCACTCGTGTTTAACAATGATACAGATTAGCAACGCTTGCGTTAATGACACAGAATTAGGGTAACTCCGATATATACGCCGCACCTATCAAAAACTTAATTTATTAAGTAGATATTATTTACTATGCTTAAAATAAACGAACTATATCAGTAAAAACTTTGTACTGTCTACTACTTTGAAAAAAAAATATTAGAAATCCGAAATATTTAGTATTTTTCGTATTAAAAAATAAACTTTTTGAAATCTTGCATTTTTGCTATATATAGATAATGGGTGGGATATATGGCAAAAATGCAAGGTTTTCAACAAACTAAACAAAGAATACGAAAGCAAAGCATTTGTATTTTGCTCTGTACGACATGCTTTATTATTCCTCTACACGTATGTATCACGAAATAATCACTAGGTCTTTTACGCGCCTTACAGTAATCATTTTATGTAGATTATAATTTATGATGATGCTACTTATTACACACACAGTGATAAATCGATTCAACTCACAATAATTTCATTAATATTAACAGTAAGAAGATGAAATTATAACTCAATACTAATATAACATAAAGGCGTGTAACAGAGTAGTTGCGAGAAAATTACCCCC
The DNA here is from genome assembly GCF_001594075.2 of Trachymyrmex cornetzi. Taxonomy (NCBI): domain Eukaryota; kingdom Metazoa; phylum Arthropoda; class Insecta; order Hymenoptera; family Formicidae; genus Trachymyrmex; species Trachymyrmex cornetzi. The sequence goes on from NW_017299212.1 coordinate 37,679, forward strand.
ACTCCTTCTATTTTTTCTGACTTCCGCGGCGTAAATCCCAGCGCGGTGTATATACCGGAGTTACCCTATGTACAAATGTGTGCTTAACGTGTTGCATAAGTATCAAGAATATCCTCGCAACAGTATTGTTTTTATGAGGTAAATATGACGGCATGGTATACGAAAATGTGCTTCTTATAACTTTTATAGTGCTTTATGTAGGGGAGACCGGGGCCAATTGTCACAGTTTTTGATTATTGATTTTTAGAAAAAAGTGAATGCCTGATTTTGAAATATTGTATACGTTACAATATACCTACATCCTTTTGGTATTAAAAAAAATATTCGTGAATTCACCATATCATAAAAATAAGTTATTTAATTTTAAATGATGCTGCGAAAATATGACAATTAACCCCCTGTTCTAGGTTGATTGTCACACGTTCTAGGATTGGCAGTAGCATATTTGTTATGGACAACACATATAAAAAACACAATTTTTATTTTAATATCAGTTCTATATTTTGAGAAATAATAGTAATTATAGTATTAATACAAATAAAATAGTTATTTTAATCATAAAATACGTAATTTGTTTTTGTACCATAGTTTCTATATGAAAAAATATGTATCTATATGAAATTTAATTCGTGATTACTAAAGTAGTTTTAATTGCGTTTATTTAGTCCGGAAAAACAATTCGGCGCGCAGTTTGAAAAAGACTACAATATGGTATATATGCAAGTACATATATAGTATATATTAGTAATTCAAGATTGAACTATTTAAAGCAACGAAGATCCAGCTCCGACTGTCATAGGCAGTTACATTCTAGTATTAATTGAATTTCTCAAATATACGGTCAAAAAATATAAATATATTGTTTATATGAAATATAATATATTTGTAAGTATATTCTCTGAAAATATGTCCTCTAAAGATATTAAAATTAATTGTTACCTAATCTCGTCTCATTTTGGTCAATCTACCCCACATAGCCATTTTTAATAAAAGAGATTGTATTCACAAACTTAGTCAGAATAATGATTACT
>NW_017299212.1:38889-45445 GCF_001594075.2 Trachymyrmex cornetzi
ATTTTACACAACAAATTAATATTATATCAGCTATCTACAGTCAAAAAAAGAGATTTTTCTGCTGTGTCTTGTTTGAGTTATAAGCATTTCGACATTTAACCCCGTACGACAACCAGCCCCGGTCTCCCCTAAGTTATTATTTAAACATTACACAATATTTAGCTCGATTAGCTTGTTAGTCTATTAGAGTAGGTTAAAATGAAAATATTCAGTACATCGTTGATTCACTTTCTTAACAGTTGTACTGTACAGGCTCTCCTTATAAAAATTTTTCACCTTAGCCCATTTTTAGCCCGCGCGAACGGTTAATTTGAGTGGTGAAAACGTGCATTTTACGCAGTGAGTATGACTCCGTTTTTAGGTCGCAAACAGGAACTTTTCCATAAAAATGAGTGGTTAAAACTTGATTGCACTCATGCAGGATACGAGTATATCTAAGTGGTAAATACGTATACATTACGAGTATTTTTGAGTGGTAAAAACGTAAATTTGAGTGAAAAAACTTATATGAGTGTAAAATACTCATTTAGCACTCGTCGTTCACATTGCACGTTTTCACCACTCGAAATTACTCGTCGTAAGGCATAACCGATAGCACGAGAAAATCAACTTCGCTCCTGTCGAGATTCGAACCGAGGCCTGGTCTCCAAGTCTGCTCTACGAGGCTGCCACTTTTTCACTGAGCTACACAACTCCTATGTCGATATTCGCTTACTTATGTACCTCTTATGAAAGATTATAATTATTATATAGTACACTATTAGAAATGTAACCACGAGCTTCCTTTATATGTAAATGAAGCTTGTGGTTACGAACGAAATTAAAAGTGATGATTTGACTGAAAATTAAGTTACAGTAGTTACTGAAATGTAATGAACGTATACATTAAATTTCATAAATTTTCATGAAAAATACATTAAATTTAATGTAATGTCATGAAATTAATTTCAAATTGTGTAACTTAAAATGTAATGAAATTTAAGAACATTTCTAACAGTGTAATTACATTTAATACATTGTGTATGAATTATATACATATATGTAATGTTTTATATATATATATCCAGATATATATATAAACACACACACACAAAAAGACATTATAGACATTAACATTTTACATATTTTGATTTTGAATGATTAACCAATGATTGATTTAATTCATTATTCTGTGCATAAAAATATTAAAGTACAACTGTTAAAAATAGTTCATGGAACATTTATACCTGAATAAAGTGTAATATATCTCATAAACTATTAATATTTTGACAAGTCTATCTTAATACTTTTGCATGCAGATTAGGAAGATCCGAGGGGTAAACCACTGAGGGTATTACGGTGTACACATTTGGGGCATTACTGGGCATTAGCGGGCACTTCTGGGCATTTCTGGGCATTTCTGGGCATTGCTTAGGCATTAGCAGGAATTACTGGGCATTGCTTAGGCATTAGTGGGAATTACTGGGCATTGCTTAGGCATTAGTGGGAATTACTGGACATTAATAGGCATTATTAGACATTAGCGGGGCATTGCTTAGGCATTAATGGGGCATTAATACGAATTATAATGGACATTATTATATCACTGAGCATTATTATGTTTTATTTTTAAACTGATAAGTGTTTTATATCACACATATTTACATATAATACATAAAATTTGAATATTAAATAAATTATACAGAATGCGCGCTCTTTTTCTCACGATGTTATCCATCGGGTATGGTAGGTAATACCCCATGAGTAGCATCGCCGCTAGTGTTCAGCGCTGCTATCAATCAGTAATGCAATCAGCTAGCGGCCGCGGCACTAGCATTTTTATTTGATTCTGAGATCTGCGAGGTGTGAGGCAGTTTGCTCAATAATCGGAATTGTGTACAAGCCATTCGCTGTATTAGGAGAAAGAGAAGAACCTTAGGCTAATTGAGCATTGTTTGTAAGTATAAATATTGTAATATAACGCGAGAGAGACATCGAGCGAAGGATCGTTTCGCGCAATTCTCTTTTGCGAATTTCACGAGACGTATACAGCTGATTTTCGAATAATTCAGCTAACGAATTCACTACACAAAAATCTCACGTAACGTAAGACAATATTGTCGATCGAAAAAATTACGGATAATACTATTGCGTCATTTGGATCGGGACGAGTACACATCCGCATCAACAGAGTGTGTACATTCAGAACGACATTCGCTTACTCTTTCATCTGATTGATCTATATTTTAGAATCTAACGGAATATGCCAATCAGATGAAAAAGCTCAGTGAACGCTTGTCGTTTTGAATGCAATAATCCTGTTAACCTCTATAATATGCACAACAACACAATGTGTTTATCACTTCTCTGACAAAACTTTACCTTTATTTTTTTCGCGTGAAGTGTCTTAATGTTATGCTGTAGATAACCTATCGCATTGTATTGATGTCAATATTACAGAGGTCAACGGGATTGTTCTGTTGATGCGGACATGTACCCGCCTCGATCCAAATGATGCAATAGCATTATCCGTAATTTTTTCGATTGATGATATTGTCTCTCGTTCGGAAGTAAAAATTAGAATAGAAGAAATGTCAACGGTGCCAATATTACATTGTCGGTCAAAGGGATCTCTCTTTTCAAATTCTTCTACACATAAGGTTTTTGCGTAGTGAATTCGTTAACTGAATTATTCGAAAATCAAACGATATGCGTCTCGTGAAATTCGAAAAAGAGGATTTCGCGAAACGATCGTTCGTTCGATGCTCTCTCTAAGTAAAAAAGCGTTTTTAAAGATAAAGAAAACTAATAAAATAATTTTATGATTTTTACTGTATTATATTTTATTTTATTAGTTTTCTTTATTTTTAAAAATGCTTTTTTATTTAAGAAATAAATTTAATAAAAGAAATAGAATGTATTTATTCTAATAAACAATTATACTTTATAGAAATAGGGCTAGTTTTACCAAAACACCAGTTACTTAATCGGCATTTGACTGACTAATCGCAGTCGCTGTTTAGAAGAATTGACTGATCGATTCTACTAAACAGCAAATGCGATTGGTCAGTTAAACGCTTAAGTAACTGGCATTAGTGAAACCGGCCTGTTATACAAGAGTAAACAAATAATTTTTTATAGATTGAAATCTTTATTTAAGTATAACTTATGTTTTAGATAAACGTAATGCTATCCCTGATGAAAATTGGAAGAGCTGGATATTTAACTGATTTACTTTATTTAAATTCAAATCGATTCAAATACATCATTCTAGTTCCTATAGAATGATTTTATCAAAAAGCTGATCTTATCAAAAAGGTAAGAATTTTATATATAAAAGAGGCATGTAAATTGATTTTTATTAAAAAATATGAAAGCATTAACTTTATTTGTCGCTATTAAAAAGAAAATAAGATTCTCATTTGTATTAAAATTATTTATATAATATCTTTATATATATATATATATATATATTAGCGCTTACAAATTTACATTACGATATCATCAATATAAAAAATTTTATATATTGATGATATCGTAATGTAAATTTGTATTTTAATTTAGTATTACTATTAATTTAGTAAAAGTATTTAAATAAAAGACGTCCATTCAGTCAAAGAAACTACGTGGACATTTTCGTGTCTTGATACATATAGTTTAATGCATTTCGTAAACATTGCAGGCAGTCCACTTTATTATGAGACAAGTAATGTGATACTAATTGTAAGCCGCTTTTTTGAAAACTTTCCATTATGTACGCTGAGTACTGAACGAAGACTACTAAAAAAAGTATATAGTATTTGTTTTGGTGTTGCTGGAAATGGTTATACTTTTTTACGTTTATTCCAACAAACAAAGATTTGATTTTAATTCTTTAGTTTTGTATCTTAACAAAGATCACATTGTTGTTTCTTAAAATTACGTATGTTTAATAGTTTGCAGTGTTTGATAAAACATTTTTTTTCTCGAAAAATTCAATACTTTTAAAAAACAATACAGATACCAAAATGCTTTTTTAAAAATTTTCTTACGATTTTTCTTGATTAAATTAAGCGGCGTCTACAGTCTTATGACTTTAAGGCGTAAAACTTGAGCTTTAAACCTTAAGCCGTAAAAAAATGTCCAATCATAGTCGATTATTCTCCTCACATTTGACTGTGATTGGTCAATTTCTTAAGGCTTAAAGCTTAAGTTTAACGTCTTAAAATCTCATTGTAGACGCCGCAATATTAAAGCTATACCTGCATTACTGAACATCTAATGAAATTTGGTTCCATGAAGTTTGGTTCCGGAAACTTTTCGACAGTAGTGTATGTTATATACGTTGTAATATTCTAAATATGTTATATTTGATGTTATATATCTTGTAACATTTTAAATATTATATTATAAATATACATAAATACATACTAAATATACAAAAATGCATTACGTATCATTTTTTTAAATTACCTGTATTGTGCACAGTAAAAACCATTTTATATTTATGTTGGGAATAGTCCACTCAAGTCCTTGTTATTATATATCGAATTTTTTAACATATTCGAGAATTAGTTTAATAAAATGTGGATCATTGAGCTGTTTACTGAGATTTTGCGTATCTTACATTTCTGATGAGGACTCCAAGAGTTGAAACGTTCAATTCAAATAAAAAAGATATTAGACATCTATCGGAATAAATAATTTTTCTTGGCTTCAATAATTTGCGTTTATTTATCCGCGCTAATTCTCATTAGAGAGAGAGAGAGAGAGAGAGAGTCTTGATATTGTTTATACTTCATATTTTAAAGATTGAGAGTTCATATATTTAACCTTCAAACCGTACATAAGTGCGAATTCGCACCACGAAAAATTTCAATTTACTGATAGTAATCAAAAAGGTAATTTATTTATAACAAATTTTTCATTGTAAAATAACTTTTTCATTAAATTTGAGTGATATCATTGAATTTGTGAGAAAATTCTATCCCAGAAAAAGAGTGGTTTTAAAGAAATTTTTGTTTTAATCCTCAAGAGAGACTGCAATTAAAAATGTCAAATCCCAATTCGCACCTATACCGTTAGTAAGTGCTCAACGGAGGTGTACGGTTTGAAGGTTAATACTGTTCATTTTAATATAGTACGGTTATGATATTTAAATAGTTTGTGTTAAATTATATTTAACATCTCTTATTGTTAGTATCAAAACAATATAATTTATGAGTAAATAAATGAATGTAAAAATAATTTATTTTAAGACGTAAATTCTAAGATGAATGAATAAAATATGGATTAATTTTACATATAAATATCAATTTTGAAACTGAAAGAAATATACTTCCACTGTTTGTTTACAAAATGTATTAATATTACCTTTTTTGTATTTATTCTTTTACATATGTAATACTTATGTAATCATTTAACATATACATCTTGTGTTAAATTAACCTAAAAATTTGAGTGGACATGTGATTTATATTAAATTCGACACATTTTTTCCAACAGTGTGACAAAATATACAACAAATATAAAACTGCAACACAATATAAACTAAATAATGCCTAAACTATGTTTTGTATATTGAATTGACTACATTTTCTATTATTTTAATAATAAAAACATTGTTTAGGCACTATTTGGGCATTACTAGGCATTAGAGGGCATTGCTGGGCATGAGCGGGCATTGCTGGTCATTAGCGGGCATTGCTGGGCATTACTTGGGCATTACTAGGCATTACTGGGCATTACAAGGCATTACGTAAAGAATTTGGCAGTAATGCCCAGAAATTGGGCATTAGTAGGCATTGGTGTACAGGATTTTGGTCAACGGTTTACCCCTCGGGAAGATCATTTCAAATTAAACAACTTTTTTATGAATATATTTTATATTCAATGTGATTACCCTAATCCCAAAAATAATTAAGAGACATGATAGATTAAACTAGAACTCTGATGTGTATGCACATACACATACACACACAAACACGCGCGCGCATGAATATATTACAGTTATATATAACCATTGATAAATTAATTCTCAAAATAAAAATAAAATTCATACAATAATAATTCATTATTATTATTAATTTATTAATATACATACACATAATATATGTGTGCATATATGAGTAATATATACACTTTTTTTTTAACATAGCCGGAGACACTACCGCGTCTCTTGATATGTACAATAATAAATAATAAATTATTATATAATTTCTATTTTAATTTATTTGAAATCGTACGATATAGTAATTAATAAATGATAAGTAAATGTACGAGTAAAAGAGAAATGTATTAACGTGTTCTCACTCATCAGCTGAAAACGGACAATCCACTCAAAAATACACATAGCGGAAAAAAGATAGCCGAATACGCGCGTCCGCCCGACCTAGTATTGCTAAAGGTACGACCCACCGAGCGCATAGCGCGCGGGCCACGAGGAGCGGGATGGCTTAGCAGGCGAGCCTCTAAGCTCGAACGACGCGACGCGCGTATTCGCACTGAACCAAAAATGTACGTAAATACAATAAAAGTATTCATTGGTATTAATAAAAAATTCATTAAAATTGGTCCAATGAACAATTTTATTCCTATA
>NW_017299212.1:45760-67946 GCF_001594075.2 Trachymyrmex cornetzi
ATATTTGTTGGAAGAATGAACTTTTTCATTGATTTAATTAAATGTTATATTAAGTTATGTTATATTCAAGTACAGCATATTAATAAACAGTGATTTGTTATATTAATAAATCCTGTTATTAGCTAATAAAAAATACTCAATAAAATATTCATAATATCTATTAAAAGTTCATTATATCAATGAATTTAAAGTCAGTAAATGTCATTCATTGATATTATGAATAACATTTTTTTCAGTGCGGCTATCTTTAAACGTTAATATCTCGTTAACACCGCAAAATCGTACAGGACTTTTCGACTCAGTATAGTCTGTTCTACCCAAGCACGAAACATTTGTCGGTAATTTCCAGACACCCTGTATATATTATATATGTTATACATTGAATATATTGTATTTTTTTGTATGTGGCATATTACCCCCATGGTGGCATATTACCCATTTTTCAGCTTTCGTATTTCTTTATTTTTAATAACAAAAAATGAATATATTCTAATTAAACACAAATCATAGATAAAGGATGGAAGAAAAAGATCAGTATGTAAAATGATTTTAAATTAAACAAATAATTACTAAAAAATCTAATTTCGCTTAAGTGTGGCGTATTCCCTCAACTTACTCTACATTCCCTGAAGATTTTTTCGCCCCGAAAACGACGTCATTTATAGAAACTGAATTTGAGAACCACGTCAGGATTGAGATAAATTAGATAAAAAATGATCAAGACCTTGATTGTAAGTAAATTCAACGGCATATAAGTAAAAGTACAATTCAAGAGCTTTCAAGTAAATTTTAAGTCATTACCGTACGACTTATTTTTATCGAGTTATGCTGCATGAATTTTAGATTTTCTATATAATTACACAGTTCAACAAAAAAAATTTTTTTTTTTTAGTTTGAATTATACATATCTTGAAGTTATTTTGCGTTGAACAGAATGCCGTCTGTAAAAATTGTATAGTACATCAGAATTTTTAATAAATTGGAGTGTAATAGTAAAGGACCCCACACCATTCTTATGGGAAAATGTCTTTCGGCGGATTTGGCTCATTTTTAGATATGTTGCAGTTCTCATCATTCTAAACAAATGTTTCAATGGGTTCATCATGATCCTATGAGTCGTTTCCGCACTACAAGCCTTGAAAGGTCTAGATTCGGTCGAATGTACGTGCGATTGTGTCAGTAGAAGGACTATTTTTTACTTCCGTAGTATTTAATGACTCCAAACTCTCTCTGGTGTATGCGTGCGTGCGTGCGTGCGTGCGTGCGTGCGTGTCACAGCAGAGATGAGGATCCCACGGTTCGTCACCTCCACGGTGTGTATGTGAAGGAGAGAGTTAATCAATAACATTATTTATCATTTATTATTATTTATCAATAAATAGATCATTTGGATTCTGCTGCACTGGTTTTGACCAGCATCTGTGTGTGACACACACACACACGCAGGCGCACGCGCGCACGTGCACACACACACACACACACACCAGAGAGGGTTTGGAGTCTTTAAATACTACGGAGATGACGAAATACTACGGAGTCCTCATCTCTGCTGTAACACACACACACACGCGCACGCGCACGCACGCACACACACACACACACACAACAGAGAGCGTTTGGAGTCTTTAAATACTACGGAAGTAAAAAATAGTCCTTACTTCTACTAACACAATTGCATATATATTCGACCGAATCTAGACTTTTCAAGGCTTGTAGCGCGGAAACGGCTCATAGAATTATGATGAGCCCATTGAGACATTTGTTCAGAATGACGAGAACTACAACATATCTAAAAATGAGCCAAATCCGCCGAAAGACATTTTCCCATAAGAATGGTGCGGGGTCCTTTAGTTTTTAGCTCATTTCACTCCAATTTACTAAAAATTTTGATCTGCGCATTACGCAAATTCTGACGATGGCATTGCATTCAACGCGCAAAGAATCTTTGGAGTATGTATTATCAAAGAAAATAAAAGGATAAGGTAACCAGACACAATTCGGGCACCCTAAGCTTTGAGAATTTTTTAAATTTTTTGCTGAGGTTTCTTTCAAAATTGAAAATCAATAGTCACATTCGAAAGCGGCAACATTTCTGAAAAAAAAAGAGTCATATTCATATATATATTTATATAGATGCAGTAAACATTTAAAAAAAAGTGGTATTTAGATCACGTTAGTAAAATTTGTACTCAATGTGAACCGCTGTATAAGTTTTCCTTTTTTATATGTAAATATTAAAAGTAAAGTGATATTCAACGTTATTTTTATAAGTTTATAATTTTATATTTATTGCATAAACATATTGATATATAAACATTAAAAAAAAGCTATTTAGTAACTTAAACATTGAATACCTGTGTTAACTTCTTAAAACTATACTTATGGATCTACTCGCAGTTCGGAAAAGTAAAAGGCTCTTTATCATTTTTAGTTAATCCCACACAATCTTCATGAACATATTTGTGACAAATGTCACACTTACGCATGTACTCGGACATGGCTCACATTGGTATCACTATACAAAGAGTTCCTTTTCTTTAATTATAAACAAAACGTTGTGACAAAAGTATGAACTAAATATAGTGTTGTAAAGTATGAATATAGAGCTACAATAACATGAACTATGAAAATTAATAACCACGTTTTCATAATTATAGAAAACAATTACTTACTTACGGAATATTACATCACGACCACGACGTATCATCTTTTCCTGTTTTTACACAAACAGAATGAATAAAATAATTTACGAATCAATCCAGTCGTATGGATCTCCTGCTTGAATTACTACTGTTATCTGTTAAATTAATCACATAATTACACACAAACAGCGAATGGGAAACGGCCCAAATTGGGCCCGGTTACTTTATTTTGTTGAATTGAATTCTACAAAAAATCTAAAATTCAAAAGCCGTAACTTGAAAAAAATAAATCGTACAAACATAAAGTAAAATTCATTAGAAAGCTCTTAAATTATAATTTTACATACAGGGTGTTTTGAAAATAGTTAGCCAAACTCTAACAGCATATTCCACTCATTGTAAGGATAAAAAAGTCACATAAACATGGATTCGGAAACGCTTCCTTTCCAAGTTATAAACATTTCTTATTTAAATTGTACGTATTTACGTCAGACGGCATGCTTTGCTTCGATGTTTCATGAATTGTACTTCTAGTCACCTTCTAAAATAAACAAAGTTATTAGATAGGTCTGTATGGAACTGGAATCACAGTTTTTATTTAAGCATTTAAGAGTGAAGATAGTATTCATCAACATGGCAGCTTATTCCAACATTGAATTGGCAGATATCCACTACATGTATGAGCGAGCTAATAAAAACTGCAGAGAAGCTCAATGTCTCTATCAACAAATCTTCTCTCAAAGACGATGCCCCACTAAAAATACCTTCAGTTCGGTCCATTGTCGACTTAGGGAAACAGGATCTTTCTTACTCAATATAGTTAGTCGAGGACAAAGCAGAATCATTCGAGCTGCAATCGAAGAGCAAGTGATTAGACGAATCACAGAAAATCCAAGACTTAGTACGAGACAGATCGCATTAGAAATGCAAAACGTTTCTTTCTCAACTGTGTGGAGGATATTAAACGAAGCTCTTTTGCATCCTTATCACATACAACGAGTACAAGCTCTCTTATTAGCGGACTATCCATCACGAGTAATTTTTGCTCGGTGATATTTGCAACAGTGTACTTTTCCAAATTTTGAAGTGTCGATACTTTTCACAGACGAAGCAAATTTTTCGCAGGATGCTATAATTATCATAATAATCATCTATGATTATACAAAAATCCGTACGGTATTATTGGAGATTTTCTTCTTGGACCGATTTTTCTCTCACTTACACTTAATGGTAACAACTACAGACAATTTTTGGAAACGCAACTCCCTCTAATATTAGAAGACGTTCTTATACAGATATGCAATGTGATTCATGCATGGTGGAGTTCCAGCATATTTCAGCCGCACTGCTCGAGAATTTCTGAATAATAATTACATCAATAGATGGATCAATAGATGGATTAGAGGAGGATCCATTGTTTGGCCTGCACGTTCTCCCGATTTGAATCCTTTGGATTTTTATTTATGGGGACATCTTAAGACCCTCGTGTATGATACTCCTGTTGCTACTGTGGAAGTACTCCGAAATCGTATTATCGTTACGTGTGAAAGAATACGAAATACTCCGAGAATTTTTGAACGTCTTCCACAATCCATGCGACGTCGATGCGAAGCATGCATCGATGCGGAAGGAAATCATTTCCAGCAATTTCTGTAATGAAAATATAGATATAAGTATAAAATAAAAGGTAAATACAAGTATAAAATAAAATATAGGTATATATAAGTATAAAATAAAAAAATGTTTATAATTTGAAAAGGAAGCGTTTCCGAACCCATGTTTATATGAATTTTTTTCATCTTTACAATGAGTGGAATATGCTCTTAAAGTTTGGCCAACTATTTCTGAAACATCCTGTATATGCCGTAGATTTTATTTATAAAAAATAAGTTTTTATTTTGCTGTAAAAAATATTGAAAATAGCCAAAAACATTATTTGTTTTTTTTTTTCAGTTTACTCAAAATCTTGAAAAAAAATCCTGCAGATTCTATCATGTCGGCGTCATGTTTTAAAAAAAATCTTCGAAATATTATATGTATGATACCATGAAATTTTAAAGGAAATACTATTATACTATGAAATTTTAAAGAAAATTTAACTGTTAAACAGTTAACTATTGTATAGAAGTAAAAACATTATAGGATTTTACCTAACGCTTTACACATATGTGTATGTGCAATTTATACGAAGAATCTTCGAAGCGTTTAGCAATTAGCAGCAAAAAATATCCTATATCGAAATCCTATATAGAAACGAAGTCGGTGTAATGAAAATGAGTTGCCTCAGCAAACCGCAAAGCCAGGATTACATTCGCGTAAAGTTTTGTTAAGTGTTTGGTGAGATTATTCGAGAAATCTTTTATCACGAACTACATCCAATTAAGCGGTGAGTTCGAACAAACATTTTGCCTAATTAGAAAAACTAAGGAATACAATTCCACAAAACAACCAACGCTAATCAGAATTAAGGAAATGAATTATTTTCAGCCATGATAATGCTCAATTACAAACATGCTCGCGAAAAATGTAAAAAAATAATAATGATAAATTCTAATATACGTTAATTAAACATTTTATAAAATAAAGAAAAAAATTATCAATATTGTTCAAAGCAACGGTTATACATATTTTTTCTTGAAATAAAAAATCATATAAAAAATTTTTGAGTATTTTTACAGTGAATGTAATAAGAATGATACGAACGATAAGAATGATAAAAATGATCTTTAAATTATAAAAATCTGTAATCTGTAGTTAAATGACATAATACAAAAATTACGGATAAGTTTGAATTAAATCGGAAAATTTATAACAAAGTTGTGTCATTATACTGAAAGCATTCAACTGGGCAAAGCATTACGTATAAAGCTAATTAATTCTGAATTAGAGTGTCGATTTTCATGCAAGAGTTTCTTCACGTTGCAAAATGCACCAGTGTTAATCGCGGCAATAAATTAATTTCTAGTAGTTTGCTGTTCATTCGAAATGAGGAGCTTGTCAATGAACTCGGTGAAGTCGCGAACTCGGGATATGAAGGAATGCTTTATCTCAATGCTGCTCAGAGCTTCAGCCATATTCATTTTACAAGTTTCTACGAGATTGGTATGTGAATCTTTAATTATATTAAGCGTCATCATGAGTAATAATGTATGCTCTTCCATATTAATGATAATAAAAGAAAAAGTATTGCTTATTGTTATCTGATAGAAAAAGATACCGAGTAAAATATACTGTTTCATTGTTTTATATAAATTATTAATTTTATTAATTATTGAAAACACAATAGCGTTACATGATACTTTAGTCTTTAATGAGAAAGTGATAGCTTTTCAATTTCTATCTGATCAAAACAAAATGACTCAAACATGAAGAACAAACGATAAATTGTTCTCCGATTACTTTATGACGTGGTATAATTGTCTCTGCTGTAAGAAGGTGACATCGATTTAGAAACAATTGGAAATGTCAGACGTCAAGGAATAAAAAAGAAGAATAAAGAATGCTGGCCGACTGCTTTATTGATTCTTAGTGTCGTTATCCACCAGCAAGCTTAGAATAAGAGATATAATAAAGGCATTATGACGGATTTAAATGTTATTGAATCTACATGTCTGTCACATAAGATTATTGAATATTTTATAATAAATAACAAAATAACATGGACACATCGAATCGTAGTTTAACGATTTTAATGTGTCTTATTCATATCACAAACAAAATTTATCGGCATTTGGGTTAATGTATGCGATACGAAAATTAACTATAAAATAATAACTAACTATACAAAAAAAAATATATATTAGATGTATAAAATTGTACTGTTTTTTTTACTTTTGTGTAAAATATTTTATATAATAACAAGTAATTTGATATTTTTTATTTTATGATAAAAATCAGACATTAACTTATGATTTATTGAAATACTTTTTAAACGCTATTGATGCGTTTAAAAAAGAATACTGTTTGAAATAAGTTTTGTTTATTATTTTAACATGTATGACTAACCAATGTTTACAAAGCATCTAAAAAATGTCCGCTATGAGAAACAACGTTCTAGAATCATATCGAACAAACACATATTTCTATATATATCATAAATATTATTTTTAGGCTAACGCAATTTTTCGTTTGTTAGCCGGTTTAATTTGTTCTCGTAACAATCAAGAATTCCGAGAATTTTGTGGTGCGTAGTTTGCCATACAGTTTAGACCATTGTTATGATGATCCGAGCTGGCAGAGAATCATGATGCGAGAGAACAAATTGAAAGAAAAAGAGACACACGACGAGAAATTATTGGCGAATGAAACCAGTTGAGTGGCTTTATCAGGTCCTCATCGATCTTGGTACAACATCAACGACCGCACTGAAGAAATCGAAACAAAAGAAAAAAAGAGAGGGTAAATATTTATGTTCAAGAAGAAATCTTTGTTGATCCTCTAGTACAAATTCCTTCAGTTTATCGGTGGATTGATTCATAATAATTACAAAATGACTTAATTTTATATATTGCAAATGCTGTTTGTTTTATAACGTTAATGTGCTGGGAGAATTTCTTTCATATACTGTTCTTAATATTATATGCTATGATTTTAAACTTCGAAATCATAGCGTAATGTTATAAGAATTTTCAAAGTCTTTAGAAATTTACTGCAATTTGAAAAGTTATAAAATATTTCATAAAACTAAAGTATAGTTTGTGAAAGAATGTAATGTGTAACATTTAACTAAAGAAACGTCTACTTTAGTTTTATAAAACTGAAACTTTCCAAATACGATATTTCATATGCAATGATCTAATATAAGTACCGATTTTCTCCCTTTCCAATATTTATTCGACAGAGTAAAAGTTACAAAGAAAGAAATTTTATTGCGATAAGAACTAACTAATTTCAATAAAGTTTATACTTTTATACATGCACGCAAAATTACGTATGTTAATAATTAAGAACATAAAAAAGCATAGAATTCGAATTATCAATACCTTCATCAGAAAAAGCAACTATGCAACTGTTGTAAAATTCTTTAATATGATTGGTCTTGCTCTTAATTTTTCGTTGGATCTAAATGTATATAAACCAATTATATTAAAAAATTTTACGACAGTTGCAAAGCTGCTTTTTTTACTGAACGCAGCTAATAATTGACCTTTCTCTTTTGTTTTTTTAAAAGAAATAATTTCGAATATGACAGGTCTCGTGCCACTCATTTTCTCGATTAGTTTCATATATTTTAGTTTATCACTGTGTATAGCGCGTAATCGTTTGTAACTTGAAAAACCGTCTGTTGTCGTTATAAATCGCATTCTGGATTGGACATGGATGGTCGAGGAGATGCATTGGCTGCTGTAACGTCGATATCGAGGCCGTTGTAAGCGGTGATATAGTGTTGTAACATCGACCACAGAACCGCATCGAACCCCATAATGGACATCTAATCGCATTGCTTTATGCTAATGAACTCTTGTATTTCGATAAAAAGAATTCAATAAAAATTCTACGAGAAAATTGTTATATGAGACATGTATAGAGAGCTCGTTTGTAAATTGATCATAATATGCACATTTTTTTAATACATGTACATAATGTATACCATATTGTAAACATTATTATATGTATAATTTCCTTTAGAATGGAAATGGATGATAAAATATTGATATAATGTTATGCTTGATATTATAATCATACATTGAATCATATTGATATAAAATTCTATAAAGAATAGATATTCATAGCGCAATATCGAATAAAAGAATTAAACACAATAAAAGGCATTAAAAATGAATACTTTAAATGGATTTTTTCAGTTTTTCGATTCGGCAAACATTCTGTTTTTTGTATCCGTTAAAAAAATTAATCCTGCTATCTGAACAACTTGTACGTGACAGTGATAAGAGCATCATCGATTGAACGAGAATTAAACGTTAATACTGTTTTTGTATAGTTGCGCTTTCTCTTTCCTTTTCTCTCTCCTTCTCTCTCTCTCTCTCTCTCTCTCTCTCTGTTATACAATAAATCTACAATATGTTTTGCTCAACTTAAGTTTAGCTCAACATGAGAATGTAGATTTTTATGAAAAATATTGAGATTAATTTAAAAATAAAATGATTTTATTATCGCACGAACACGCCAAAAAAGAACGTACTTCGGTTTTTACATGACACGTCGCGAAAAAAAAGGACGATTCTTCAAAAGCGGATCGTCCGTTGCTGTTGCAACATTTTACAATAAACTCGTAAAAAATTTCCTAGCAGCACTACGATTTTATGTTTTTTCTACTGCGAGAGATAGAGATCGAATTCGTGTCTTTTTTTACGTAGATATTCTTGTTTCGGGGGTCGGATCTCATCGGCTTTTTAAATACCGGAACTGTAGGTTTATGAAGAAAGCGAGAAATGGTCAACAAAATATTTATATTAAAAATATGGGAAATATCGATGTGTTGTCAGAATGAAGGGAAAACAGGAATCCAGGGATTACTCGATGTTGCTTTACGGCGTAAAAATATCTACATAATAACTTTATTACTTGAAAGATCGATTCAAATCACGCTTTGCGTGACAAATATTTTTCAAGCCGTTTACCCGTTAAATATTCTGGTAGTTAAAGATCGGATTTATCCCGCTCCGATATTCTTGCGGAAATGCGCCGATAAATATTCGCGCAAGCAGGTAAGAAAATGATGGAAAGAGAACAAGAGGGGGAGAGGTAGGGAATTCTGCTCTGCATTCATAATTTTCTTGAAATTAAGACCGCGTCGCGACAGTCGCGTCTCAAATTGTCAAGATTCTTCTACGTGCTGCTCTTTAATCACGCCTGAGCGGAGATGCTAGCGGGAATCCTATTGCGCTGCCGTAACAATGGCGCAGAGTGATAATAATAAATATTCCGGGAGAGATATCGTGCGCTCGCGCGCGTTATCCGCCGAGTTACGAAGCGCAATTTTTTATTTTAATTACGAGAACAAGCGTTACCGCCCGCTGGGTTTCATTAGAAATTCGCTCCATTAAACCGACTGCGCGCGCGTTTCCTTTTTACAACCAAGTTTCAATTGTAACATGCCTGATCGTTCTGTAAATTACTAATAACTGCTCGAGGAATACATGCATAAACTACATATATGTACATCTGTATCTTACCTTATTTACCTTTGTTATGCAAAAAATATTCTTGACTGTGTATTACGATTTAAAAATATATATACATACAGTATGTCTAAAAAGTTCTCAGACAAAAATTCTAAAGAGTCAATATTTAGATATCAGCTTCTATATTTATATCAGGCTCCATAAAGTCCCATTTCCTCTCGATACACGCAACAGAACAGCGGTACAATGATTGGAAGCTATTACGATACTCCTTTTTCATGGCGCAATCGCCTTTAGCTAACGCGTTCCATTATCTTAGATTGGTAATAATATATCGTAAAAAAACTTTCCTTTCAGATGCAATTTCATCTTAGGAAATAAAAAAGTCTTTTACGGGAACAGGTCAGATGAATACGGAAAGTGATGGTAGACCAATTGACTTGTCATTGATCAAAAACTGCGAGACCATCCTGGTTGTGCAGTCTGCAGACCGAGGTGCAGACGCATCGTCGTGTACAAGACACCAATGTCTAACTCTCAAATCATGGCTGATGAACACATGGCATCTTAATTGTGTGTGTGTGTTTCAGAAATCGTTTTTAAAAATCTCTAAAAATCGAATTCACAGTTCGGCCTGAAGACATAGGTAAATTCGCACGACACGTCTGCATGATTGTTTTGCTGCAGTTGTGGCAAAACGACAGATCGCAATAATCTACCATTGCAGTATTCATCACAGATCAGTTCTCGACAAATTCTTTATTTCCTAAAAAAATATTTGTGCCTAAAAAAAGAGTAGATATCTTGATGACGTAACATCGATCTAAAGGTGACCGTACACTATCAATAATACTGATCAGTAATATTGAGTCATATTGATAGTATGCATTAATATCTTTTGTATTTTTACAACCTTACATGATCAGTATTATTGACAATATATTTCACTTTAGTTTTACGTACATTATTATCTATTGCACTGTGACATATTGTGACATCGATCCTAATAAAGCGATACTGATGCTCGAGAATAAAAATCCAGATCACCGTCAGTAGTCTATCTACGGCAATCCGTCAATATTAACCACACACGATCAGTAATATTGTCAGTATTTATTAATACTGACAGTAATATTGACCGTGTAGGGCCACCTCAAGATATGTATTGAAACGCGTTAGCTAAAGGCGATCCAGAAAAAGAATATTATAACAGTTTTTAATCACATTGTAGCACCATTTACGTGTATCAAGAGAAGAAGGAACTATGTAAAAGTTGGTATCTGAATATGTTGAGTTTTATAGTTGATATCTTGATATGAAAAATATCTGATATCTGAATTTGTTGAGTTATTTTAAAGAATTTTTATCTGAGAATTTTTCAGAGATATATTATGCGCGCGCGTATATGTGTACATACATGGTACATATATATGTATGATATACACAAAAAAAATAACAGTTTTACCGAAATATCTGAAAATTTAGTTATATGCAAACCTTAAAATAAATTTCGTCGACTATCAAAATAATTATATGGGATGCTCAAGCATGAGCAATGCCGCAAAAAGTTTTGATATTCTAGCAATCAGCTCGGACATCCTATATTATTATTTTTAAATCTGTATCTAGCTAAATTTTTTTAGATATTGCAACATACCCGTTATTTCTGTATATATTTTTTTAATTATTTATATTGATATTTTATAAATCAGCGATCATATTTCTGTCGTTTAGAAAAATTAGATTTGATAAGCCGATTAAGATCTATCAAAATCTATTTTAGTCGTAATATAATCAGAATATTTTTTTTGTATAAACAAAGGTATATAATGAAGACATATACTATGAGATACGATTTAAAAAATTTTTATGATTTCATGATATAGAGATCACGATAGGATTAATCATATAAATGCCACCCAAATGCAAAGAATTTGGGGCTAATGCAGCTTGGGCTCCGTGCATCTTGATTCGGTGCAAACATCACGGCCTTTCTGTCGTTACATACCTGCCGCGTAACCCATTTATATCGCGCCGACGTTCGCTCGACGTGGTCGAAACAATTCGTTACACTTGAAATCAATTAGCGCGAAGTGCTGGTAAGTGGGTGAAAGGTCTTACGGTTCTAAAGCGGCAGAGAGAAAGAGAAAGAGGGAAAGACAGAGAAAGAAGGACGCAGAGTCACTGCAGTTTGAGAAATGACTCTACCATTGCGTGGTCCATCTTCCTTTCTCTTTTTCTTTTTCTATCACGCGCATCGCTCTCTTTTTCCCTTTTCGCATTTCCGCTATTCGCATGTATTTCTGCTTCTATATGTAGTTTTGTTTCTACGGTTCACCTTTATCTTTCCTTTGTCTACTCCTCTATTTTTCCATGCGCCTATGGTATGTGTTTGTCTCTTCTCTCTCTCTCTCTCTCTCTCTCTCTCTCTCTCTCTCTCTCTCTTCTGTTCTTTTAAAGTAATGGAAGCTTACGCGAAAAGATTAAACGCGGTTAGAAGATGTAACCTTACGGCACTTTTGCGGTGAGAGACCGCAACTAAATTTCGCAGTAACTACATTTGCGAGCACTTATTGTGTTTTTCGGTTCTCACTCGCGCCTCGCCAATGCTGTTTGCGCAGCTCGAGAAAATGGACAAGACTGTCGTCGTTGGATTTTATGAGGCTCCGACGATTCCATTTCGCTCGACTTCGCAACTTGGGCATTTTAAGCGTTGTCATTTAATGCTGTTTCCATCTTGGTATAGAAAAATTAAAAGCGAATTCACAAGTTGATTTTTTAATTACTTTGTGGAAATTAATAAAAAATTTATACAACAAATTTCAGAATAATAATATTAATAGATAATAAACAGTTTCTAAATAGGCAGTCGTAAAATGATAACGATGCAATAGATGCATTTATGAAGTACAATATGTCTTTTATTTTATAATCCTTTTTCCGAAACGTTTTAGTTTTTTAGGGATCTAAATATTTAAAATTTTTCAGAACATTAAATAAAAAATTCTCTAAAAATCCTCACTATTCGTTTTTCGGAATTGCAGCGTTGAAGGGGGTAAAAAACAATACACAAGAAATATTAAATTACAGTCCCTAAAATAAGTTTTGTTAGAATTTCTACAAAATGACATTACGTATAGCCAGCAAAAAGATATTGCATTTTCACAACATCGAAAATGAATTAATACTGACGGAGCGGAAACCAATCTGTGCTAATGTATTCGCCAATGTGGAGACGAAAACTTCGATACACGCTCATAGGGATTTAAACATGCTCTAAGAGTGGAATCCGCGAGTATCGTATGTGTACATTTTCGGAAGTTAAACAACGCGTGGAATTACGATGCGGAATGCGATATCCGGGGCAGCGCAGCCTCATTAGCGCATTACTGCAATTAGATGTCTATTACAGATCAGCGCGATCAACGCTCTCGCAACGCACACACATACACACACACACACACATAGACGCGCGCTCGCGCGGACGATTGTATAGTCATATGCGCGATCGATGACTTCGTGAAGGGAAATATTTCGCGGCATGCGTCCGTTGGTATGCACGAATATGCGTCAATATGGGTGCGATATACGTTGGCATGCGCAGGCATAATACGTCGACAAATGCTCGCGAATATGGTATATGGTATCCCAACAAGAGCGGTCTGTGCGACAAGCGCGACGAAACGGTTCTTGGGCCCTTTGAGAGTATTTTTATGGTCAAGCCTTGTGCGAAGGGCGAAAAATGGACATGTAATTTGTTATGTATTCTGGAACACGTATCTCTCGAGAATACTCTTAAACCAATGCGCGTGATGTTAAGCGGATCGAATGGTTTAAGAATTCAGCTGTTCTAATGCAGATTGAGCGCGCGACTAATATTTTTGTATACAATGATGATAATTCTTTATAATCACACGAAAATAATTTTGACGTATCGACTTTACTAAAATCTCTATTTAACTTTCTAGAGGCGAGTATTATGTGCAAATAGATTCTTCACTTTTTTTTATTAAAAACATAAAAAAGTTGTTTTTTGCCGATAAGATGATACTTAAAGGGTTAAAGGATGTTAAACTATTTTTAAAGCTACATAAACAAATTGGAATTATTGATAATAATTGTCAGTAAAAAATATGAAGAAGAAAAAATGTTAGTTAATAATCGAACCCCTGTTGATTAATAATTATTTTAATTGTCTAAACATAATTGTTATTGCAATGATTGTATATTGAAAGAATTTAAGAATTATTCTATAATTTAATAACAATTGCTTCTCATCACAAAAATAATGCATATTAGAGTCTATACATCTTTAACGACAATCCTACCTTTTGAAGACACGTAGTAACAACATTCTTCATTTTGCTAAGTTAAGAATTCTAACTAACTTTGGGTTCCTACTAAGTTAAGGCAAGAGCACGTAAAAGCTCGACTCAACTACTCGAGTTTCATTCTTGCCATGTATTTTTAAAGCTACGACACACGGCGAAACATTTGCAACTTTCATGCATTATGTACTTCTTCGGTACTACTACATACTAAGATAAAAATTTTGTGCAACAGCATTTTTTTATAAAAATATAATTTGAAATTATTAAATATCGATGTAAAAATAAAACTCTTTTAACGTAATTGGGAAATGTAAAATTGGCAATTTTGCAAAATCACGATTATATTATATTGCAATTTTTTCAGATGAACGAATTTCAAATTTATATTTGTCTCTTTTGATTAACTCACAATAATAAAGTTAACAAATATTTTGACACCAATTGCGAATAAAAGAATCGTTATTTGTTTGTATAAAAGAATGGCGGAGTTTTATATATCCTGTTGCAAGAATATTACATATTTTTCGAGAATTGTAATAATTATCTTTCTTCTTCATATATATGATTGCACGTAAAGTAAAAAGCGCACAAACATATACCATATAATACTCGCGCCGCGGGATTTGATAGGACAGCATTAACCATTATCTGCCACCAGTCGTGACATGCAGCTTAACGTTTTAAACGAGCAAATTGTTTGCGCGTTTTGTAATAAAGTTTGCACGCGCGAAATAGCCTCGCAAATTCTACATCAGCGTCGTTTTCGAGACTGCTGGAAACGGAACGATACTTTTAGGCATTTCGATATGGGACAATCGTGCTGGCAGGTTGACAGCGAATAAATCGACGTCGAAATGTTTTCAATATGTAACGGAGAACACGAAACATTTTAAACGAGAGAGGAGGCGCCACTGCTGCATTCTAGCGTGAGCATGCACGCGCGTTTTGACGAATTTATGCCGCAATCAATTAAATTGATGTTTCGCATCTTGCGTAATCTCGTAATACTACGACAGAACATTTAACTCACCGCGAGAGACATCAGCGTCGCTTTAGTTGTCATTCGCTCTACTTCGTTTTTTTAATTATTCCGTTAGACACAGATTTTCAAACTCAATTTTGGGTATACGTCGATGAAAATTCGTTATATGTCCTGCGAGATATTCCTATTTTTTTACGAAACACGCGTTCAATCGTATTTTACTTTTGATAAAATAAATTTGTTTCGTTTGTGTGTAACATCACCATTTTTTGACGATATCTGCAGTAGAAAGCAAAATTAATTCTCCATTTTTTAAATCGCAAATTACTAGAAAATGAAAAAAAGTCAGAATTTCGGAATGCCATTAAATTTACTATTTAACTTTACTAGCAGTAATAATTTTTACAAAAAAGGCTAGAATGTAATAGTTTCGCGCGCGCGCGTAGAAATTGTTTATCATTCGTACACAGTAAGAAATATTTTGCATTTGTGTAAAAACGGTACAATCAAGTTTTTGTTAAAATTTTTAGCATATCTGAATATTAATTTAACATAATATGATTGTTATTGAATATTTTGTATTAAATTGATATTCAACATTTCTTAGTGTTAAAATGACACGATTTATTATGAGTAATTGAACGAATAACATAAAAATCGTATTTTTTAAAACGTAAATTTTAAGATAAATGAATAAAATATGTTAATTGAACGTAATACAAATGTTAATTTTAATAAAGAAATATAAATGCTCTTTCAAATTGTGTTACATTTTTGGTATTAATTTTTTACATAATATCTATATTACTTTCTAATATATTCACGTGCGTTATTTTAATATAATAATTTGAGTGGACCGTTTGGGACATGTGTGAAATATATTAAATTTAACACAAATTTTTCTTACTTATGTATTACGAAATTCTCAGTACGTATCATATATCACGCTTCCGCGGAAGGAGATATAATCGAATAGGGAAATATTTGCCATGCAACAAGATATTGTTTTTCGATCGCGTTAATAGCGCGACATATCGCCACACCTTTATGGCGTGTCGAGACAAGCTTAACCACGACCGAGCCGCGAAATCGATCTACGACAGCTGCCACCCGTAAAAAGGCAAGAGATCGTCCCGAGAAGAAGAGCGGAAGTTTTCGGCATTTTCTTTCGCGGTCGCGGTCGGGGCGATCGTTAAGCTCAGAGGCGGCGCTAATGCCATGCCGTGCCGGGAAAGGAAAACTGCATTCCCGCGCGCGCCGCGCTTAATTTGCACCGTTTACCTCTCGGGATGCTCGTTTTTTTCATCGTTCCGCACGAACGCCTCTTGTTCCCTTTCTCTCTTTCTCTCTTTCGCTTTCTTTATGTTGGCTCGGCTCGTGAACTTAGGCACCGGGAAAACTTAATCCTCCTCGCCCTTTTCGCATCACGCGGCTTCTCTCCCGCCGTTCGCCAACGGCCTTTCTCTAGATTTATTCCAGGTAAACTTGTTGGCCGATAAATATTTTCTTGTACCAAATTACCCTCCGTCGTAGCCACGGCGTCGTATAATGCAAAATGGTGCGTTAATAACCCCGTAGCTCCCCGTGTTTGCTTATACCGTAGTCAAATCTGGATGCACTTTCGGTCGCACTATTATTGGATAAATTTTTAATTTCGAAATAAAATGTAAACGACAGATGTAGGTATATTAAATTTTCATTTACAAAATATAAGCAAAATATTTTCAACCGCGTCAAATGTATTACGAATTTTTCTGTCCGTATCTACGTAATATTGTTGAATAATATGCTGATGACATATTTAATTTTAGGAGAAAATTTGTCAAAAACTCGTGCGATTAAATAGATCCAATTTTACCATGAAGGAGATAACAAGAACTCGTAAATGATAAAAATTTCACTGCACATATTTATATAAATCTTTTTTTCTACACCAACTCTTCGCACGCGTTCAATTTTTTTTTTATTTTATATGAGAAAGACCGTGTCAGAAATCAATGTACGAGGAATGTTAATCAAGTAGAACAATTCCAAGTTAGCTCTTATTACAGCATGTGTGTACCAATTGCGCGGTCAATTTATTAGTGCTTTCATAAGCTGTAAAATGCGCATCTCGCGGTGGATGTATGTCATAGTATGTATATCCATTTGAAGAGAACTGGCTGCGGGCTGCAAGAGCTGTTCAACGGACGCGTTTGCCTCGACATGGTGTTAATTGCCACATAGGGTACCTATATAGGATATACAGGTTTGCGATCATGTGATGCGCTTAAACTTCATCTTCAATTATCGACGCGCAGAATTCGCGAACAAGCTCCAATAGGCAAACGCTCGATGTGTCAGAAACACCGCTATCTTTAGCCTGCTTTAGCCGTTCTCGCATTATGATGCCGTCGTTGCTACGTCGTAACTGTCGTTATGGTAACGGTGATTTGCCCCGAATTTGATAGGGTCGCGATTTTAGGTTCGGTGAGCGCTTGCGTGTATCTATATAGGGAATGCGGGCTCTCGCGTATTGAAGAGCTATTAACTGTGTGAAATTCTGTGTGAAAACAGATGTAACGTTACATTCTCTCCTTATACAGGTATAAGTGCTTTTTTTTTACAAAGATATGTTTAACAAAGTCATTGAAAGAACATAATTTCTTTAAAAATATGCATTATTATATTTATGAAAAAATATCAAATTATGTATGTTATATGTTGTACAATGAAATTCATATTTTCTGCAATAATATAAAAATGTATAACATGTCATGCTTAATATATTTTGCATATAATTTAATATTGTAATTGGATAAAGTTCTTGGTAAAAAAAGCTGATAAAGAAACATTATTTACTTTGACAAGACTTCCACGAAAAGATCTTCCCAATCACGCTACTTTCATAAAAGAGGCAAATATCTCGAGAATGTCGAATAGAAAGCAGACAAGAGGCATTTCTATGGAGCTATTAAACGTCCATCACATATTCGACATGTATGTTCATTGCGCGGCCATAAATTATCGGGGTAATTCCTGAATAATCGCTTATTTCACGCAGCCATTTTCAGAGAACGAGGAGTGAGTGCTGCGGCTCACTTAATTTACATAATTCACTTATAGCTTGCGGAACATGAATTCCCAGTAATTACGTCAATATGGCTGACATAATTTTAACTTTTGTTTGCATTCTTTGCGTATATATATTAGTATCACCAGTTGCGTGTGCAATTGAACGTAAAATTTATTACAACGTTGTTAATAAATTAAAATATAATGATTGTATCTCTTTCTCTCGACATATAAGAGATATTAATTAGCAAATAAAAACAAATTGAAACAAATATTATTATTATTATTAAATGGCAGTTATTATTACAAAATGTTATGTATTATTTTGACAATAAGCAAATAAAAAAATTGAAAACTTTTTAAAATTAATTAATAAAAATTTGTTGTAACTTTTAATTGGAATTGATGTAATAACACAATTGATTATACTACCTCGCTTATAACATTTTTATACATACAATAGAACAAAGTGATAAATGTCACCATTATAAAAAAATCTGTCAGTATGTTTAAACTCGGAAGTTTCAAGACATTTCCGTGAAAATCCGGATGGCACGGATTTGTCGCTCGGATAGTGCAAAGAGAAATTTTACTCGTAGCTGAGTGTCAACTTAGCTCTCATCCTTTTCTACTGCCGGGTCAAGGCGTTTCGTGATTAAGACCGCGGAACTTTCGCAGAAAAACGGAGAGAAAATGGCAGATCCATGCCCCGAAATGGGAGCGGATGGACTTTCCACCTGTTTACATTTCCAAAATATTTGACACTTGATTCGCGCGCGCAATTCCTCCCGTTGGGTAGCTCTCGAAAGTTTGCGACAAAAGGGTTGAAACGGAGAAGAGAGAAAGGAAAGGACGGTAGTTCGCCCACTGCCGCATCGGAAGTTCGCGACGTTGACGAGACGCCGTAGCGGAAAAACACATAAAAAGGGGACGCCGAAAAATCGGCGACGAAATGGAGAGGGGCGTAAGACAGAACTGGAAGAAACTGGATGACAGATAACAAACTTCGTTCTCATTTTTGTGCCGCTTTTCTTCGGCCACGAGAAGAGTCATCACGTTTATTAAATCCTAAAGAGAAAATAAGCTTATACAGTACTATAATAAGAATAAGATCATACTATGATAAGAATAAAACCAAGGGTGACACCAAGCATATGTTTAAAAAAATGTGGCGCATTATTTATTTTCCTATTGATTAAGCAAAATAAAATTATTATGTCTTGCAATCCGAAACGAAATAAAATGTGTTTTTAGAAATGTTACAAAAATTATGAGATCTTAAAAACAATGTTTTCAAAATATCCGTTAGTATATTAGAGAAGGGAATGCTTTAATTATTTACATTGAAAACACTATTTTTGCTTGAATATATTACATTTTAAATTTTATGTTAATCAGTGAAGTGACGTCAATATGAAGGGTTTATAGAAATTATATGAAATGAATTAAATCTGCGTTTACGCACACACACACACACACACACCCAAATTCAGAAATTCGACATACAAAGGCGATAATTCAAAGTACATTAAACGTATATAATTTGTGGAAATAACTATATGCTTCCGAGAATTAATTTGACTGTGAGTCTATAGGTTCTTGTTAAATCATAATTCGAGTGTTAAATGAATTTCGAACAATGCGCTGTATCTGAATGGTAATGATTATTAAAAATATCGACAATATTAATACTTTATTTTTTATTTGTGAAATATAGTAGTGCTTTGGTAACTGATAGACTTTGCCTATAAACCTCGTTAAAGCAACTTTGAATTGAGTTTCGGAAGGGCGAACGTCGATTCAACATGCCTTTTCATCTTGCGAAAAGTTTCATGCGCTGCTTAATAGCGCCCTTTGGCATTCGCTACCACTTTTGAATTATCGGCTGCTTTTGAGTAGCTACATAATCAATGTCAATATTTATTACAGATAAAATAACACTTATATAAATTGTTATATAAAATAGCTGAGAAAATGTCCAAATAATAAAATTTCCGTAAACATTGATTGTATAAAAATATTTTACATACAACGCGAAGTATAATAACATATCTTCTCCCTTTATTAAATCGCCTAATTTATTTTTTGAGAAATAAAATTCTTAATTAATAAATTCTTAAACATTTCAAATAGTAATCCATATACATATAGAGAATATACTTTTTTTATAACTATGACATTAAAGTTATTACAGTATATTACAAAGAGTATGTATATTTTTTTTCTTAAATTTTGAAACGCTGAAATTGCAGCCAAAGTTTGTAATTTTCTATTTCACCGCTGGCATTAACTTTAACTCAAAGTATACCACATGAAAGTTGCTTCGCTGAATTTATATTCTGTTTGTAAGAGTATGCCATATGCATTTACGTTTGAGTATACATTTGTATGACTTATTTTTTTTTAAAAGATGCTCGAGTTGCTCATTGCGAGCTGTCCAGCAGTATAAGGTCTTAATTAAAAGGGACGTTAACATTGTACAGTATATGCATGAAATTTCTTTTCTCTGTAATTCCATAGTTATGAGGTTTCTTTTATTTTACTTGTAGAAGTACTGATGCTTATTTGGTTATTATTATGCTTATACATACAATGCTTATTTTGCATTCTGATAATGCCGGTGGAACTTAGTATTAGAAAAGAGCAAAGCATTTATTTATATTATTTACAAAGAAATTGCATTTTCTGGTGCTAATACTGCTAATATTGTGAAATATGCATTTAAAAAATTGCGCGTGGAATTGCAAATGGTGATAAAAATTATTATTTGTAATTAACTTTCATAATTCCAATATATAAAGAATGTAAATATTAATTGAACTCATCATAGATGTAATTATTACAATTTTCCATTATCACTACAATTTGTACGTGTTGGTGGTATCAAGTCAGCGAAATTTCTACGATTATTCCGTGGGTAAACAAACTCGCTTTGGCAACATTTCGAATGTGTTTTCCGACTGCGTGGCGATATCAGAACCGTCTACTCGAGCGTGTCGCGAACGCTCGCAAATGAATTATTTTACGTCTCAGGATACCTGCAGGTATTTCGAAAGCGACTCTACGGGGAGGGCAGGAGGGAACGCGGGAGTCGTACAATTATTCGAGGTTAAAGGACGACGTGATATATTGGGGCGAGGTCTCCCGAGGAAACTGTCATCTACAGCTAGGCAACAGTCGCGCGCGCGCGCGCGCGCGAGAGAGAGAGAGAGAGAGAGCCCTTGTGTCCTCGAGGTTCTCGCTTGAGTTGTCTCACCAACCGACAATCGGTGCAGTTTGAGTAATTGGATGCGATTTCTTTCTTTCTTTCCGTTTTTTTTTATTTCGACTCGCATTTCGAATAATCGACATCATGAGGCGAAGTAATTTTCAGTCGAATACATCGCAAGGGAAAAATGATGTATGCAGCAATGGCAAAATTACTAGAGCTTTTATTCATTTGTCAGCGATTGTTATTTGATCATAATTCCATTTGTGGAAAGCAATTTGTAAATTAGATAGTGGCAATGGCGGCAAAGGATAATATTCTCGATTAAATAATTGTGTGGAATAATTTTCTGTTAATTTTCTTTGCCGATATAAATTATCGTTAAAAATAATTTAAAGTATATTAATTTGAAAAAATATTATATAAATTTAAACTTTTAGAGGTGGCTTAAAAATACAAAATAATAATTATTTCGTTACAACATTTTTAAATCAATTTTTTAATTTAGTTAATACCAAAATCCAAGTATTTTATTTTACATTTTTAATTCAATATAAATATTTCTACACGATATTTTATGTTATTTCTTTGATACATGTAAGGTAGTTGACCCATTAATCGTCAGGGTACCAGTAATCGCTATGTTTACACATTAAAGACATACTTTAGTATTTTCTATTGATCGTGCAATTTGTTGATACTTTTATTGGTTCCAACAAGATATTTACGAGATGGTTGCTTTTGCCTACAAATCGATTGCCTACAGTACCTTTTGCCTACAGTTCGATTGCCTACATGTATTATTGCCTACAGCTCGATTGCCTACATGCACTTTTGCGCACAAATAAAAATTTTAGAAACGGGGTTACTTTTGCCTACATGTA
>NW_017299212.1:68843-69715 GCF_001594075.2 Trachymyrmex cornetzi
TTTTTATTTGTGCGCAAAAGCGCATGTAGGCAATCGAGCTGTAGGCAATAATACATGTAGGCAATCGAACTGTAGGCAAAAGTGATGTAGGCAAAAGGTTATACTGTAGGCAATCGATTTGTAGGCAAACGGGATCCCCCAACTGAGTCGATGCGTGATTTTGACCAAATATTTCATTGTGAGGTTGAGACACCATTTGACATCTCGTGTGATTTGGAATATTGGCAATTTGCATGAGGTAAATTGAGCATCAAATTATACCTAAATCAAGATCGCAGTTGATCCATAAAATAATAATTTTATCCAAAATCCAAATAGAAAAATCAGAACCGTAATTGTTATTATCTAGAGATTTTACGGACCAGTAATCGTTATAGGCATAGTCGAGTTAATAAATAGATATGCAAACAAATAAAGAATGTCGATGGATAATTTCTATGTCGATAACTGGGTACGTCAGAGATGGGCACTACTCGAATAAAAATTAATTAAGTATTTAGAATTCTTTTCTGTTGAAATAGTTATTAACAGTTTTATTGAAAATTTATAATAATGATAGTTCTAAAACAATAGTCAAAACTATTTTTATTTCTTTGTAAAAATAAATGAATTTTATTCACTTACAGCGGTTATTCGTAATTTGATCCAAAAAGTACTTTAAGTGGATTGCTATACTGAGAAAAATGTCCGTTCAAAAAGTAACAAACAGATATTTCCAATTGATTTTGATGGGATTTATAAGACTATCCGATCAAATTCATCGGATAGTCCTGTAAATCCGATAAATTTGATCGATAGTCTTATAAATCCGATCAAAATCAATCGGAAATATCCGTTTGTTACTTTTTGAACGGACATTTTTCTCAGTGCAT
>NW_017299212.1:70339-78439 GCF_001594075.2 Trachymyrmex cornetzi
TTCAAGACGAACATTTTCCGGGGTCAAACGTTGAAATCCGTCCATATCAATTTTGGACAGAGGCTTGATCGATTTGGCAAAGAATGCCCCATATATTAATGTATATATATTAACTCTCTCTTTTGTATCTGAATCATTCCATCATTCACGTATGGCGATTAGTGGAACATAGCTGTGACGATTATTATAGGCAAATCGTTATAGCGACATGGCGATAACTCGTACATTTCTGCTTTCTAACCTTTACGAAGGATTTTCTCAATAACGGCAGTAGGTATAAGAATTTTAGATTGACATTTTTATTCGTAACGGAAAAATTATTTAAAATAACTTAAAATTACAATCATTCACTTCTCAATCTGAACGATATAAATTTGTAAAATCAAGCGTTTTGGTTAATGTGACGATTAGTGGGCCAACTACCTTAATTCATAATACTTTCTTAATTCTTCCTTATAAATTTTATTTTGGCACTATTTTATAGATACAAATTTATAAGATACTAGTAATATTTTCTATTTTAATTTTTATAATATTTTACCTATATATTTATCATAACGGAATATTAAAAGGAATATTATTTTGACAATAGCATTTAATATTTTATAGATTGCATTTTGAAAACAGCATTTTGTACAGTGCGGCAATAGCGAATAACGTGACAAGATTTCGCTATTAACGATTACAATAGCATGGAGATCATATAAACGATCATAAATCTCACTGACTCTCACCGATATTGCATGTAAAAAGTCTCTCCACAAAAAAAGTTAGTCGTCGCATTTATGATATTATAACTTTAAAGAAAGAAGATTTTAATTAAAGAAAAATAAGGTTATGATTAATTAATTTAAAAAATAAGTTAAATATAATAGAATCATGCAAATAATTGAATGTCTAAGATCAATGCATGCAACAGTAATAGTAAAAGTCGTACTCCGCGTCGGAAAATTAAATATCTGAATTTGCAAATGATAGTGCAACAATTAAACTGCAAATCATCTAATTACGTCGGTAAATGTTAAATTAAACGTTCATTTTCTTCTGTCGTTTTCTTATTTTGGAAGATCGCAAGGTTTGCCAATTAAGATCGATAATATATGGTCACGTTAACCATTTATGAATCTTTATATCATTTACGGATTTTACGGATGCCCATAAGAAATAAAGCTCTTCGTTTGCGAGAGATCTTGGACGATTTATGCACGCCGATTGAAAGTCATCCATTAAATTTGCATTTCCTCCATTACACGTCGATTCCCGAACAAAAACTCTTGTTCTGGCAGGAATTCTTTGTGTAACGTAGTTGCATATCACCGACCATTATCCAACCATGATCCCGGAGATATTCACGGGGTGGCGGCCGAGTGCATGCAAAATAATTCTGAAATGGCCGTCGAAGTCGGTACGGCCATTAAAACGAAAATATCGAGTCTCTCCAGCGCTTCGTGGAGTCGTACGTTTTTTTGCATGAAACAACTAATGACTAATGACAGTACGGGCATTAGGATAAGTACCGGAAACAGGAAAAACTAGATCGCGACTCTTTATTCTCTTCGAAATAAGTCCTGGAATATCTTCTACACTACGTGCTTCGCGAATAATTTATTTTATGGATATTACAGTGTGTTTTTCCTTAATGCATTATTCCAGAATATATTAAAACAGAAAAATAATCTCGTGATTAACGCAAGCGAAGCTTTGTTATTTGTTGTACAGTTTTTACGGACAATATAACTTTGTACATTTTATTTTTTTATCTTATGTGAAATATACAAATTATATACAATTAATTTTATTAAACAAGAGATTAAATTGTATTACTTTGTAAAATTAATAAGTGAAAAATGAACCAGTAAATAAATAATACAAATAAAAGAAAGAATCCTTTATTTAATCGAAGTAGATTCTTTGTGCTTAATAATATTCATATATCAATTTTAAAATACGTTTTTTAAGTCCGACAAACTGAATCAGTTAGGAGTTTATAGAACTGAAAAGTATATTTAAAACTTTACATATGTGAATATGAAGTACCAAGATTCGCTTCGACCGAATATATAGAATTCTTTCTCTTATTTGTAAAATTAATTATCGTAACTCGTGTACTGCACGAAAAAATCCGCATTAAATTGAATTACATTTTTACTTCTACACGGAGAAAAAAAGATTTATTAAAACAACTAAAAATTTTACTGATTCAACAAATCTACAGCCGTAATATACGGGCAGTCATTTTCTATGTTAAAGTAGCAAAGTTGTACTGAATAAATTCACCAATTATATAGATAGGAAAAATTAAGGCACTATCATAACAACCAAAATTTAAACCGTAGGAAGGTAGAAAGTCAATGTGAGCCAGCACAAGTTGTTAGTGTAAGAATACCATATTCAGAAATGAAATAATTACGAAATTTAAACTCTCAAAACTACTTTCAAATATAAAATTTTTCTATATAATTAAAGAATTATGTATATTTAAAAATGTATAGAGTATATTTGATAAATATTGATTGGTTTTTTGGGAAGAAAAAAATAACATTTTTTAAGAAATGGCCCAAGACACTCCGGGGGATTATGGGTTATATACAAAAAATAAGTTTATTCCAGAAATAACAGTGATGAAAGTTGAAAAATGATTTCAATTAACTTACAGTTTTAGCATAGTTACTGAATATAATAAAAATAACTATATAACTAATAACTATAACTAATAAAATAAAAAATCCATAAATAAATTTATATTGATCATCATCGAATAGATGAAATACCAAATTTATGAAGGTAAAATAAAATTAAGGTAACTCCGGTATACAGGGTGTTTGATAATTAATGAAAAATCTTTTGCATAGGAGCAAAATGGACTAAACTGAGAAGAAAAGTCCTCTACAATTTTGCAATTTTTGCAATAGTTAACAAGATATTAATTGCTAAAAATTGCCGAAAATTGATTTTCAATAATTTTTTACTAAAAAACTATCAACTTTACAGAAAAACTGTAAGAGACAAAAATTGTTTATTTTCTTCTCATAAAGTTTCGAGAACTTTTTAGAATTTTTTAATACCCCGTATTTTCTCATGTTGATAAAAATAAGAAAATGCAATACTAAAAAGTTGATAAAAAATTCTGAAAAAATTCTTAGAGCTCTATGAGAATATAGTAAACAATTTTTGTCTTTTGCAGGTTTCTGTAAAGCAGGTAGTATTTGAGTAAAAAATTATTGAAGACTAATTTTCGACAATTTTTAGCAATTAATATCTTGTTAACTATTACGAAAATTGTAAAATGGCAAAGGACTTTTCTTTTCAGTTTAGTCCATTTTGCCCCTATGCAAAAGATTTTTCATTAATTATCAAACATCCTGTATACCCCGCACCTATCAAAAAAACTTAATTTATTAAGTATTATTTATTATGTTTAATGTAAACGAACTATATCAGTAAAAACTTTGTACAGTTTACTATTATGAAAAAAAATATTAGAAATCCGAAATATTTATATTTCGTATTAAAAAATGAACTTTTTTAAACCCTTGCATTTTTGCCGTATATCCCAGGGGTGGGATATATGGCTACTCATAGGGTGAGGGGAAAGTATGTATGGCTCATAAAAAATTTACAAATAATGCATATAAATAAGACGTAAAATGACACAATAACTTATAAAATGCGTTTATAAAGTTTTATTAAGGAATAAAAATGATAAATATATATATGAAGTGATAAATAATAATTACAATCTTCCCAGATGTATTACAAGTGTTATGACATGAGGTAGGGTAAAAGCAGGGATTATGGAATAGCTTTTTTTAAATTAACATTACTCCGATATAAATGCATATGAAAACTTTAAATTTACACATAACTCTTGAGGAATATGTTAGCTACAACATCCAATAAATGGAAGTCACCAAAATTTAAGTCCAACGTCAATATTAACAAAAAAGTCAAAAGTGAGAAAATAGAAGGATCTAAAAAATGGGATGTAATATGGAATACCGATGAAATTTTGACCATAGTAATAAATAACACAATAAATAAAGTCCAAATTTGTTTATTTATATAAACTGATTAAGAAAAATAGAAAACTGTTCAATTTTTATATATATTGTACAATAACACAGAAAATATAATAGCATTATTACGAACGTTATTACGCATGAACAAATAAAAATTCGCAAATAAGCTGATAAATCGCAAATAAGCTGATAAATCGCAAATAAACTGATAAATCGCAAATAAGCTGATATAGAATACATGCTGTAATCTAATCTAACCTAATTTGATCACGAATAAGTTGCTAACATGCATGGAATCTATTCCATATTCTCAACCCTCGATGTATTCCACATTACCTGCATGTCGTCATATGACAAATAAAGTTTTTCCGTAGCAATAAACAAGTTTGAAATAGCAATTAATCTGCATAATATTGTTCATGCAACATTATTAAAAGCCTCTGTGCAATATAAGCATTAAACAAACTTACCTTCTGTTTGGGAGAACACTTTTCAGAAAAAGCTGCCAGATCTTCTAACGTAATGAAAATGAATAAATGTTAATTGTAGCAAAACGGTTGGTCAGACAGAGTTCATTGCTTGTTATGACATGTTTGGTAACAGTTGCAATAACTTTCAGCGATTGCCGCCAGATTGCAATGCTTTGTTTAAAAAATAAGCCACTATTTCATATTAGTAGCCTATGCCATAATCCCTGATTTTACCCTATCTTTTTCATGTAATGCGTTTATTGTATTTAGTGCACTGAATTCAATCTGTGCACTTTGTATGTTTTGGGCATAAAACCCGCCTGTTAAAAATGCCATATATCCCACACAGGTGGGATATACAAGACAACAAACTAAACAAAGAATACAAGAGTACAGTACTTGTATTTTGTTATACAACAAACTTTACTATTCCTCTACACTCATGTATCACGAAATAACCACTAAGTCTTTTGCACATCCTACTGTAATCATTTTATGTAGATTGTAATTTATGATCGCGTTATTTATTATAGTGACAAATCGATTGAACTCACAATAATTTCATTAATATTAACAATAAAAAATTGAAATCATAACACAATACTAATATAACATAAAGGTATGTAACAGAGTAGTTGCAGGGAAATTACCCCCACTCCTTCTATTTTTTCTGACTTCTGCAGCGTAAATCCCAGCGCGGCGTAAATGTCGGAATTACCCTAATCGCTTAGATTTATAACCAATTATTTTAGCGCATATATTAATTTGTATTGTCTTGTTTTCTTATTTAGTGTGCTCTGAGAGAAAAATGTTTAGCATTTGTAATTTTAATTACATATTACTATTATTATAATTATTACTGCTATAATATTAGTAATAATAACCATATGTGCAGTTCTAGCAACAAATGTACAATTGGCAACTTAAAATGACTATATATAATTATAGTTATTATAACCATAAAATAATTGAAATTACCATAAAAATGATTAGAACTATATGTTATTATTACTAATATTATAGCAGTAATAATCATAATTATAGTAATATATAATTATAATTACAAAACATTTTTCTTCCAATGTGTAGTTTTTAATATACCATCGTACATATACGAAAATTTTTAATATACATATATATGTAAAACGGAAATGTGTATCTAAAAAATAAATGACAGACGATTATATTTGTAGAATAGTAACAGAAAAATATTCATAGAAAATAAAGTAATAGTAAGACTCAATATGTATAAAACAATATAAATATTAACAGGGCATAGAACCAGTATCACAACGAACAAATTTAATTAAAATAATAATATTACAAATGTTTCGATTCCGATCGGGTCATTTTCAATGTACATAAAAATATATCATAAATAATGGTTACATTTGTAAATTCTTTAAAAAATGAATAAATTAATTATAACATATAATGTCGCAAGCAAAAACTTATCCTTTATAGGGTAAACTATAGGGTATTATGGCCATACCGAAAAGATGGCCATAAACCATAATTTCTCCAATAATTGATAAATAGTGCATTTTTATAGTTATTCTTAAAGATAATCAATATTTTCAGTAGTTCATATGAGTACACTGTTCAAAATAACAATATTATAAATATTATCTATTATAATATTTTTTCTTTCGACTATCTGCAAAGTTTTGCACGTGTCTGCTAAAAACTGTTATAATGTCTAATAAATTACAGTTAAGCTGCCCTAATCAACATTACATACACAATAAAAGTACGTAAATTGCAAAGTGACCTATAATTAATACTTTTATTTTCACTATTTATTTAATAAATACTATGGCTGTCTTTCTTAATATTATGGCCATCTTTTCCCTAAAAATCAGATAAAATGGCCAATGCATACTTTGTAATATTTTGATAAAATTAAAGTTGTGTTAAGTATTTTCTCTTTAATTTCGATAGTATTTGTTACTTTAAGCTTCAAAGTTTCAGTGAAAGTAATATCCCAAATATTGTTAAAAAGTAACAAGAATAAATGTATGTTTTTAGCATTTTAAAAAACTATGGCCATTATACCAAAGTTTACCCTATAAAAAGTGTAAATTGTCGAATATCATAAATAACGTATACATTTGTAAAATTTTAAAAATTAATTAATTAATTGTAACATATTCTGATGTCGAAAGCATAATCTTGTCATTAATATGAAAGTTGTAAGTTGTCCAATTTAGATTTTGTCGAAGTTGCAAGTAAAAATATATCTAGGAAAAGATTTATGCAAACTCTGAATCCTAAAGTTATAAATGAAGAACACCTGTCATAATATGTAACAAAAAATTTTTTACCTTGTCAGTTAATATAATAAATCTCATGATATGCTATTATTTCATTGTTGTGACTGCATTTTATAAGTTTAAATATAAGTTTAAATTTTGTCGAGGTTACAAGTAAAATTATATCTAGGAAAAAATTTTTTGTAAAATGTGAATCCTAAAGTTATATATAAAGAATACATGTTATAATATGTAACAAAAAATTTTTTACCTCGTCAGTTAATATAATAAATCCTGTGATATGTTATTTCATAACGTTGTGCATTTTATAAGTTTAAACTATTTTGCACTTATTTACGCGACCACTCTTAATCACGTCAAGTAATGTAATGTACAGGCAGAATGTCGAGAGAAGACAGGAACCGTGACAAATTTAAGAAATGGAAAGGGAATGTATCATATTAGTATACGTGTCGAGCAAAATGATTCTGTATCGTTTTGTCTGTTTATACCGTGTGTTTGTTTCTTAATGTGCACCATCTCAGAAATTAATCGTTTTCTGTAAGAAGGTTCTATATCCAATATCTTTACACTATTCCATTTGAAATCATGATTCGTTCCGATTCTATGATTAGTAATTACCGAAGAGGATTTTGAACCTTTGTTAATATCAGAGACATGTTCATTTACTCTTGTTCTTAATTGTTTCTTAGTTTGGCCTACATAACTTGCTTCGCAATTTTCACAAGATATTTTATAAACTACATTCTGATTCTTTGTATGTTCTAGTTTATCTTTTCCCTTTTTTATGTAGTCTTTAAGTGTGTTGGGAATGGTGTACGCCAATTTACAATCAACCACATTAGCTATAGGTTTAAATTTTTCAGAAATAGAACTGACAAACGGAATAGCGAAAAATTTATTTAGCAAAATGTTATTATTATTCACATTAATATTATTAATATGGTATTTTATTCTATTCTGGATTGACGAAAAAATAAATTGAAGAGGGTATTCGTTGTTCAAAAATATAATGGCATCAGTCAAATTGTTCTGTTGAAAAGTTGGATGGCACAAGCGAACTATTTTATCTATAACACTATATATAACTCCTCTTTTATGACAGATCGGATGTTGAGACTGAAAATTAAGGAATTTGTCAGAAAAAGTGGCTTTACGGTAGCCATCAAATATTAAATTACATTCATTAACAATAATTAAAGTGTCCAAAAACTTATTTTACCTTCCTTAGTCAACTTCCATAGTAAATTGTAATCTTGTGTGTAATGAGTTAAAAATGTTTAAGATGTCATTAATGCTTTCGGATAGGGCTGCTAAGATAATATCGTCAACGTACCG
>NW_017299212.1:78844-106410 GCF_001594075.2 Trachymyrmex cornetzi
CGAAAGAAAAAAATATTAGATAATATTTATAATATTGTTATTTTGAACAGTGTACTCATATGAACTACTGTAAATATTGATTATCTTTAAGAATGGTTATAAAAATGAACTATTTATCAATTATTAGAGAAATTATGGTCTATGGCCATCTTTTCCGTATGGCTCTAGTTAATACCCTAGTTTACCCTACATTGAAAACCCGATCGGAGTCGAAACGTTTGTAATATTATTATTTTAATTAAATTTGTTCGTTGTGATACTGGTTCTCTCTATGCCCTGTTAATATTTATATTGTTTTATTCATAGAAACTTATACCTGACTTTCAATAAGTCTCCTAATATCTTTATTATAAAAGCAATATTGAAACATTTCTAAATGGTTAAAAAATTACTTTTACATCACAAAAATCATTAACGGCATGTGCATTCCGAAACAATGGAGTTTGATCGCTACCATCTAGATATGAAGTATGGGCAACAAGATAACAATTATATAATACTAATTATATTCATGTACTATTCTAGATTATCTCAAATAGTTAATAATCGGTACCCCGTGATTCATGGTATCCCAGTCTCCTCTAATCATATCTCTTGTAATAGCACAGTAAATTATTAATACACCAAAGATAACTTCCTATGAAAGTCAATCCAATATATATATCTAAATTTTTAACAAAATATTAGCTAAGACAGCGTATATTTTTGCTACTGTAATGAAGAAAACTTGCCACATTAGCAATTTTTATTATACAATAAAGAATTATCTGTGAATTAACATACTGATAATTGTTTGTAGACATAATTTCTTTGTTAAATTAAATATTTTTGAGTTGAATTAAAACATTTTGAGGGATAATTATATCATAATTACACATATAATTTTTGCTATTTTATTCCAAAATACTTGTTGTGTTTTATTTATAAAATTAAAAAACAATATTTCTAATATATATAAAACGCAAAGTTTTAATTGTGGACAGAACTTTGAATGTTCTAATGCCAAAAGACATGAAACGAACGCTCTAAGTGGGTGTTTGGTGGTTAATGTCCTCTCGCGTATTGTATGCGCATCGTATAACGAGCGGCTGGCGATATAATTATGAACAACACGAGTAAATGTGTTGAGATAAATTATCGTCTATTGTGCTGTCATCGCGGCAATTGCTTTATGTATCGTAGTAATTTACCTGAATAAGTTTATCAGTCGCGTAAAGGAACAAAAGTCAACCGGTAAGATACGCGATATGTTTACCGTTAATATAATTATACCGCTTTTAATATAATTATGATTTTTTTTATATTTATTAGATTTATTTCAATTCTACGTCAAAGATTTTATAACTAATTAATTATTTATTTTGAAATGTAATTATTTCGATATTTGATACATTGAATGTCAATAACAAACATCACTTCACATTTAACAAACATTGAATTTTCTGTTACAGATTATTGAATTATAGACAATTTAATTGTTGTTTAATAGTAAATAGATAGTTATTCAATTAAATAATTATTCGCGGGTCACAGTACGCTTGTTTGAAAAGACCATTCGCGAACATTCATACACAAATTTCAGTGAACGATTTTGTTGCCAGGATAAAATAAACGAAGTTTCATTAAAAAATTCCATGTGTAACTACGTGTACGTTTGCAAACGCAGCATTTCAATGTTTAAAAGCCTGCTTTACGGAGCTACAGGGTAACAAAGTGGTCTACACCTTGGACCGAGTATGCGCGCGTGAGTCGTACGTGTGTTTCTAGAATAAAAATACGTTCTTTCGTAAATCATGGTTTCCCGCCTGCTTGCTCTGACGTTTTGTTACCTCGAAAGTTTTACGTTGCCGTTTAACATTTTTTTTTCATCCAGGTCCACCTGGGTTAAGGTACTCACAGCACTGTATGCATTATGACCGTATATATTTATTAGAAATGTTAAATTATCAACGGGTACATGAATATAGTTAGCGTAGGATAGTTTATCTAGCGTTATAATCTAGAATAAGTTTTCGTATAATTTTGGAGAGAGAAATTTATATAACGAGAGATGTAACTCTCTTTTTCAAAAGTTATAAAAATGAAGAAAAGTAAAAGTAAAATTAGACAATCTGAATTCTCTCATTTCTATTGCCGCTTTTTAATTCACTTTCGTGAGAATTTTTCAATGAACCATTTGATATTCCTGTTTCTAAATTCATCAACTTGATTTCTCTTCCTGCATTCAGTAGATACCTTGTTACACGATGTAAGGTCTTACAAAAATTCTGATTGAGCACTCCCTTTCTCTGCCCCTTTCTCTCGATAGTCATCCAGAAAAGTCCGGGGATAATTCCGACTCGTTCTAGGAACATCTGGCTCACGTTCATTACGAAGTTTCGTACACCACGATCGTCGACGTTTTTGCGGTTTTGCCGTAGATCGGTGCGCGAGTCGTCGGTGAAGTGGAAGAGAGATTTTGCGGTGAATTTCGAGCGAATTAAATCTCTCTTCCGGTTTTAATCACAGCGCAACGAGTCACACTAACACACAACTTCGCAATTTGGTCAGACCGGTTAGTTTCATTTTTGCTGATGGAACTACTGAATTGGGATATGTGCAATATGTATATATATTCGTCTATATTACAAAGATGATTAATTTTCATCTCGCCACGAATAATTGTTATCAGGTTACAGTTACTGATGATTGAAGCGTATATGTAGTTATATCATGTTGTTTACCATTTAAAAATCTAATTTAATTTTGGTGTTTTTTTTGCAAGAACTATTATGAAAATCAATTTATCACTTGGCGCGCGCGCGCGC
Source organism: Trachymyrmex cornetzi (assembly GCF_001594075.2). Lineage (NCBI taxonomy): Eukaryota > Metazoa > Arthropoda > Insecta > Hymenoptera > Formicidae > Trachymyrmex > Trachymyrmex cornetzi. Next base: position 81,652 of record NW_017299212.1, read on the forward strand.
GCGCGCGTGTGTGTGTGTGTGTGTGTGTACTAAATAGTAATAAAATAATTTTCTATAATAAATAAAATGAAGGTTAAATCACATATCATTTGTAATTACATTGTAATTCATTTTCATATATTTTTTCTAATGTTTCACGTGCAATTTAATAATATCATTCACTTTGATATTCTTTAATATTTTTTACCTTGAAATTGTATGTATAAGCTTTACAAGAAAATTTAACTTTTTAATAATAAAATATTTTTGCACGAAAGAAACATAAACAAATTGCAAATTAAAATTTCATTTAAACTTTTTATTAAACTTATCCTGTTTATATAATTTTTTAAAATAAATTTTTATGTCATCTACGAAACATAAATTTTCTTAGCCTCTTAATGATAGATATTTATTCTATTCTCTGTAATAGATTCACGTTTTTATTGGATTTCAACATTTCCCTTCTGTACGAGAAAGCAACCTCTCTTATAGCTCTTTAAGAACATATTTTTTTCCGCCAAGGTCCTCCTCGTCAAGTCTGCATTAAAGCTTCGCGTCAAAGCGATCGTTCAGTGGAATTACACGAAGTCTGTCGATAAAACCGAGAGACGATGGAGCTGCGAAGAAAGAAGCTTTCGATGAACGGGGCGGAGAGGAAAGACTGTCGTGCGAAATTCTCCACGGTAATCGGGAAATTTCCATAGAAGCTAGGGACGAGTGATTTCGGTAGTAGGGAACACTTGCCTGCGATCGGATCGGTTCTGATCCAACTTTTGAAAATTCGCGGCGATGATCGGGGAAAGTGCTCCGCGAGTTAGGATCGCATTATTTGTTCGCAGAAAGTCCGCGGTTTCCTGGCAAAACGAGTTTTCCGCGAGTCGTTCTTAAATGATGACGTCCATTGTGACTGTGTGATGCGATTACGATCGTACCGCGTCGATTTGATTAAAGAAAATTCTTTCTACTATCTTAAAATTGAAATAACGCTGTGAAAGTATAATATAATTGTGAAACGGAACATTTTGTACACTGAGAGTGATGTTTTGTATAAACAACCATACTCTTTTGTTATTGACGCAAAAATTATTTGTTGTTACGTAATCAAAGCACTGGTCATCAATTCGTTGAATTTACTAGGACCCAGTCGCATCAACGTTACTTTGACTTTAAATGAGGCTTGAAACTCTATCTCTTCCTCTCTTTCGGCTTTAAAGAGAAAAACTAAGAGTTTTAAGTCTGATAAGTCAAAGTAACTATCGGGCCTAAATAAACTAATAATTTAATGATATAAAACTGTTTTGTATGATGTTCATAGGTCTTCTGTAGTTAGAAATAAAATTCTTTCTGTAGTTAAAAAATTCTTTCTGTGGTTAAAAATAGAACGTTTTGTGGAATAAAACAATTACATAAGAATAGCAGTACATACATATATCTCTCGCTGTCTACAGAATAAAATTATTTTGGCGTTTTTGAACTTTTCCCTAGTTTAGCAGGGGTATATTATACACAATATACACACATATATAAATTTAGATCGATTGATTATTAATCGCTCTGAAAAAATGTCTGTCACCATAGGATTGGCCATAGTGTGGCGAGAAGTGTACGAAACTGATCTCTAATCATTCTCACTTTATACAGATGGACGTCGAATCTCTCTCACGAGAGAACACCATTTCTGACGTGAAACACTCTTCGCTCTACTATAATAGATTATTTTGTTGAAATTACAAAATTTCAATAAAATAATCTATTATGGTAGAGAAAATTTGTTTTGTAATTGCAAGTTAAAAACCAATTTTATTCTTTACAAAACGTGAGTAACCAAATAAAATTGTGCTATTAAATAAAAAAGTTTATTAAATTTGGTTCCTCTAACAAAAAATATTTTATTTTGCTATTTTAACAAAGCTGACCAAGGAAAATTGGCCATTTGTAAATAATTCTCTTTTTTCGTTACCATTATTATAACTTTTTCATTGTAGGTAATAGTTCAAGCATGATATAGACAACTTTTTGTACGAGCTTCGTATTGCCATATTTAATTTCAACAGTAAATATCTATATGAATATATTATATTTTTTTAAATTTTATGAAACTTATTTTTTTATATGTGAAATCTTGAGACTCGTTTCGACTTCCCATGATCTGCCACTACGCAAACGATAAAAAAAAAATGAAAAAATTAAGGAGATAGCCGGAAAAGCGATCCAATAATTTCCTATTAACATATTTTCTCTCTGTGAAAATAAATCTTTAATTCTTATTTGAGTTATATTAAATTAGGAAACGTCTGCCTAGCTGGCCTCCCACACTTAGCCAAATCTTAATGAAAAAATTATACAATAATAATGCGCTATTTATGCGCTATCCATATCCGCAAAAAAAGTTTTTGCGCTCATTCCGTTTAGCTAAAAAAAAATTTTTTTTATGGGGAGTTGAGTAGGCAGTCAGTCGGCCCCCCATCCGTTAAAAACAATCGATTTGGAAAATTAAATACACAGGATTTATGCGCTATTTATGCGCTATCATATGCATATAGTCTTAATTTTTGCACTGCAATTCTTAAGGCACTTCCCTCTTGGAACGAACAGACATATTCATCCCTAAGTCGTAATTTAAAATTGTAAAATTAAATACTCAGTCTATGTAAAATAATTCTCTGATTTATAAAATGCTTGGAAATAATAGCGCATAAATCAGAGAATTATTTTGCATAGTCAGCCCCCTTTCACAAAAAAATTTATTTTAGCTAAACGGAATGAGTGCAAAAATTTTTTTTACGGATATGGATAACGCATATAAATAGCGTATTATTACATAATTTTTTCATTAAGATTTGGTTAAGTGGGAGGGGGGAGGGGCAGCTAGGTAGACGTAGTTAGGAAATGACATGAAAGAACATGTAAAACAAAATTTTGAGAAATATGCGTGAACGTATTAAAACTTTTGTTTTATTTTACAGTAAAATTGTTAAAGAGAAAAGCCGCTACAAGTTTTCTATAAGTATATAAGATTGCAATATTAACTCTAATTTTGCATAAAAACATAACAAAGATAATATTCTTGAGGCTTCCACGGGTGCTTTCTATATAAATATTATGCGTTTCGCGGGTTTTTTCCTTGATGAAATGGACTGCAAGGTTTACGAAACGTTGGCATTCCAAGAATGGATCTGGACACGGAGAAAACCCGCGAAACGCATAATCTTTATAACAAAAGATAATAAAAACAAGTTTCTTATATGCTCGTTTTATTTTCGGTACAAAATGGTTCTCCACATGATTGTTATTATAGTTTCAAATTAATATTACAAATCTATAAAGATAATAAAAAGGATATGAAAAAACGGCAAATCTTGGTAATTAAAATTTTCCGATTATTTTTAATAATTGTTTACCAAGACGTGACAAATTCAAATCGATTGAGAGCTGCTGTTGCAATGCCTCGAAGCATTTCTTTCTTTTCTCCTATTTTTCCCGGGCTTTGCCGCACCCGATCGATTCGTTTTGTGTTATTAAATTATCTAATTAGAACTCATCCTTCTCGATGGGCGTCGTGGAGTCTTATTAACTTAATACCGGCTTTCATCCACCCAGCGCTGTCAGACCGTGTCGTGCCGTCTCTCCATTTTCCTTTTCCTAGAGATCGCTTTCTGCATCCGTCGGCTGTCTCCTTGATTTCGTTTTTTTTATCGTACAGATCGTGGCAGATCGTGGGAAATCAGAACGAGTCCCATCGATTTTGGAAAGTGCACGGGAGCGCAGTCCCATACAATTTCCGGATATTACTTCGCTTAGGACGTAAAATTCTCCTGAAAATATTTCGAGATTACGAATATTTACGAACACTTTTGGAACATTTGCCAGCTATTTTGTGAGATCGTAAGTATGTCGCAAAACGTAAAACAGAAATAAACAAAAGATGGAAAAAATCAGTAAATCTGTTAGTTTTTTTTATATAAATCATATAACGAACAAATATTGTAATAATTTCAGGATCTTTGTTGATTGGATCTTTATGTCTCATTGTAGATATTATATCTTATGTGTGATAATTTTATGATGACTTTTCTGGAACAAGATCCACGTTTATCGAAAAACTTTTATTACACAAAAAGTTATTTAAAAGCTTTGCTGAAAATCGAGCTTCGTAGCGCGTATACGCGTGCGTTCGCACGAAGACTGCTTTTCGGATGTACTGCTATCCGCCGTACCTTTGGGAAATTGGTTCCGCGCCTCTCTTAACTTTTATTCTCTCCTAGGGACCGACGACAAGAAAATAGCGCAAACTGAGAACCAGTCAGTCTTTCTTATCTTGCTACACTTGCTTCCATCCTTTCATCCCTCTTTTTTTGCTCTTTTTTGCTCTCTACTTCTTTCTCCTTCTTCCTCACCCTTTTTTATTTCTAACCACGTTCTTCTCGCTCATTCTTTCTTCGCTTCTCTTCACTTTTCTCCATTTCTCGATTCCTTTTCACCTCCGTTCGCGCGATGTTCACCTCGCCAGTCTTTTACCCTCTCATCGATGGATCTCGCGTAAATCCTCCAGAGTCGGGTTAGGTCTGCCGACTCGAACCACTTGAAAAGATTCCCCCGATCCGATCGCGGTAAGTGTTCCCTATTTCCCCCCTCCCCCCCCCCCCATTCTCGTGAAATCACTTTGACTCGATCCCGCAGCTTCTGTTGTCCGTCAGGTTTTCCGATTGCCGTAAAATCGCGTATAATCGTTTATCATCGTTTGGCCGGTTCTTTTTCGAAGCGTGTGAGACAAATAATTAAGCCTATAGAGATCCTCAAGTAAGAGATTGGACACCATACGTTTGGTCCATCATTTTTCAAAATGTGCTTGAAACAGAATGAAATAAATTATGTATAAGATAGAATAAAATATTCACACGCATCTCATTCTACCTCAAGCATGTCCTGAAAAATATGGTGGACCAATCAGAAGTTGTCTAAACGATGTCCCATTTCTTACTTGAGGATTTCTAACTAGGCCAAGATTACTATGTGTGGTGACAATTGCGTTTTCTGATCCAATAAATGATGAAAATGGAACAAATAACAATTAGCGCGAATGTAGTAAACAAATTAAGGATATGTGTTGCCAGATAATATCGATATCAATACTAAAATACCATTTGCTCACGTGCGTGACTGTAGTCACGCAGTGGGTGTGACACAGGCCAAATTAATTGTAAACAATTGGGAGGTGCTTCCCGAGGTATAGTATACACAGCTGCAGCAAGGCACGTATACGTTCATCGTTAACAACTCGTCGTAAATTGACGATTGTCGCCGTCACGAAACGACGGCAACCTTCTTTGGTACGTCTACCGTATATTTACAGGGGAAAGGATAATATTAGGAGACCGTGCTAGTAACATGAAACGTCAATTTCTTCTGTATTATGCAATTTAAAGGTACACACAAAATTATTATCATTATTTGATAGTTGAGTCTAGCAAATAAGTTTTATCAGTTTATTATGAGTGGTTAGTAAATAATTTGTGTGTGTGTGTGTGATTTTATATTTATTTATGTTATTTCTCGGTACACTCTCTGACACGACACACTTTTCTATGAATTTTTGATATATTAAATAGATGCATCTTGCATTAAACTTTTATATTAATAAATTCTACCGAGATACAAATATCTGACAATGAGATTAACTGAAGAATCTGCAGGTTTCATCATTTATTACGATCTTGAAAGCAATTTACAAAATATATTTTATCTTTATTCATGGAATTCAAGAGTTATTGAGAATATGATGGTTTTTTTTTAAAGAAAATCGATTCCAATTTTATCAAAGGATCTACAGATAAAAAGAATGACAATAGTCCTATAAACTGATATATATTGCATCTCGATATATCGACAAAACCTCACCCTTTTTCCCCCATATCTGTTTATGTTTTATAAATTCTTCAAAAATTGAAAACTTCGGATATGGAGAAGAGGTCTACAGATACTCTGAAATAATATTATATACACACACATATACATATATATATATTAGGTTTATATGACATATATTTGCTCAATTCCTAAGATTAGAAGACTCTAACTCGACAAGGATATAGTAAACAAGACTACACGAAAAGAATTCCAATATGATTTCAATCCATTTCGTTTAGGCTACATTTAGCTCTAATATCCCGAAATACTCTGCTCTGATTTGCCACGAATTACGTATGGAAACCACAATCGTATAACACGTGACGCTATCATTAGAAGTCAAAGTGGATATCATTAGAATTCAAAGCATTTACCGAACAAGTTGTCGTGAATCAAACGAATGGGCGGTTTCGCGAACCAAGCTGATTTCCATCAGAAGATTTGCGGTGTGGCAATACCATATCGACTGCCACATTACACATTTCCCGGAAAATGGAGAGCACAGCTTGTAAACGATTGCGCGGCCGAAAATCTCCATGGTTTATAGCTAATCGCCGACCTAATTACGTGAATCGGTTAATTACATGAAGATCGCGGTAAGCCCGCGCCTCCCTTCTTACCCGTCGATCGACGCATAATTGTTCTACAATATCGAGGCTGATGTGCGCATTGGCAGAATTAAATTGGAACTAACGTGTGTACGCAGTAGTTATCGCGGTGGCTCGATCAGGTTGATTGGATGTAATGTGTGTACCCGGTCGTTACCGTCGTCAAATCAACGCTCCCAGAGCGTTACGGTGAGGGTTCGAGGCTAGTTTGAGCGCGGAAAAGTCCGAGCGGAAAAGAAAAGAGGAAAAAGATAATCCTTTGCGCGCGCGCGCGCGCGAGAGAGAGAGAGAGAGAGAGAGAGAGAGAGAAAAGCAAAGAGCTGTATTGAACTTCGCGTTTGTTCCTGCTTTCGCGTGGCGCAACAGTTTCGTTCTCATTTCTTACTTTACTTCGTTTCTCGTTGCCCATCTGTTATATCATAGGTTACAAACCTGCACGTTTAACGTTGAAAATCCCACATTTAATGCTTCTCCCCATGAATACCAAATCGAAGTAGCAAATACGAGGGTCGATAGTATGCTTTTTGTGACGCACAGTGTGTAACTGTTCGTCATACGAACACGTGTCGCGGCTCCGTTTCTGCGAAATTATTTTTTCACGACGTGCACCGACATCCCTCGACGATCGCATTCTCGTCGACGATCCGCCTCACGAACGTCTCACTGCCGACGCAGGGATCGAGTGCGGAAAGTTCTATTCGTATTCTTACAAATCCCGCGCAGTCTGCGAAGTGAATTTGGGAATAGATTCAGAAAGATATGGTGGGATGAAGGACGGGGAATCAAAGGATCTACAATGTAAGAACGTATGAATCAGACTGTCGGCGGAATTCTGGTTTCATAAGAAATCGAATAAACGTATCGTTACGTTTGGAAGCTCATAGTGTCATAAATTCATATCGGTTGATTAATATTTTAAATGAACGCGTGTCTTCTATCATTGAAAAAACTTTTCTCATTTTTAATCCTTATATAAAATTAACTCCAATTTTAATGAATCCACGTATGAAACGTAACACTAGAATATTGTGGAGGAGAAGATGATATTATGGCACCCCATTTACATTTTGTACAATAATTTGGTTAATAATTAATATTTAAATTTGAAATTTAACGATTACATTTATAAAGTATTCTTCAATCGAATATAGACTCAAAATTACAAAACATTTGTTTCTTTGGGCTCTATTTATAAAAAAGTAACGACACTGTATAATGGCTTGAAGAGAAAAAGGGATAATAATATAGTCTTCTATATAAAAATAGATTTAAAAAATGGATTTTGTTAAAAAAAAAAACAGTATTTGGTTATGAAATTAACAAAAAATAAACTAAATTGTAAAATTGTGCAAATATATATACGTATATATGTATAACTTCTTCTGCATGGGCTACTCAGTACTAAAAATCTAGTAAAAAAAAGTAGTATATATAACATAAACAATAGATTAACAGTAAGGCTACAATTAATTTATGGAATAATTATTTTGATGTGAAAACGTCGAAAAAAGAGGCTGTTAGCAATCAGCACACTTAGGGGGCCACATTAACAAAATACCATGCTGTTGTTTAACTTTGCATAACTTGAAATTTATACAGCCAAATAAAATGTTAAATAACAAACAACATATTCAAATATACATATATTTATGTGATAATACATTCAAGTTTAAGAAGAATGAGTAAGTATGTGTACCTGAATGCTAAAATGTACCTTAAAAACATTTCGAAATGCTTGTGAAAATAAAAATATAATATAATAAATGCTAACTATTGTGTATTGGCATATTAGCATCATAGTGTAACCACTTTTATAACTAGACTGTTGACTCAACATGGATGGAGAGAGATGAACCTGATTCCGAGCTGTCCTTGTTTCAGTTCAGACATGCGTATGAATGCATCGTGTCTGTGAGTAAACATATATGTATGTATGCGTCTTGAATGAGTGAACATATATATGGCGCTGTCTTCAAACATGAAGACGAAGTCGGTAGTCTATTTATAGAAGTCTGTAGATGTAACAGCAAGTTACTAATCAAAAATTCTATAAGTAAAAATTCTAAACTAGAATTCGCCATTTAATAGCGGAGATGTTAAGAAGAGCCATTATATCTACACTGGCTATAATACCTGTACCTTCTCATCTACATATTATGGTATATTATATATACATTATATGCACAATCCAATTCATTTGACAGATGTAAAGAATTGTACCTATAAACTCAAAAAAATATAAATTTAAAAAGACATGAAGGCAAAGTTGTACAATAATCTGCGAAGTGAAGAAACTAAGGTGAGCTGCAACTTCATACAACGAAATATTGCCGTTACAAAAATAAATATCTTTTTTGCTGTTTTTTTTTCCATGAAATCGCTATGCTGTTTCATTCTCGTTCACTCACGGAAGCATTTACGTCACGTTTTTCTAACAAGTTAATATTTTATCCAAGAGTTAACACCCGTGCGCTAAAAGAGCGTTTATCCTCATGCAATATTTCACGAACTTCCGGCCTAAATCTGACGTAACAATCCAAAGCACACCGGTGGTTCCGACATCCTGCCTGTGATTTTTTTACACATCCAGTGAGCATCCGGCAACTATAAAATTCATACAGCAGCGCATACAGATTTCAAATAGTATAACCACTATAGCTTTATTCCTCATCATATTCATTCCTTCGTATGTTTATATTTTAATTTTTTATAGAATGGAAATTAAATTTTCGAAAAATTTTCAAAAATTTTCAAATCGTCCACGGAAAGAATGATTTTGTTGAAGTCTAAAAGTTCAATCAGATATAAATTTAAAAATAATTTGATTGGACCGGCATAATTAATTAAGTAAAATGCTCAAGCGTAAGCGGCAACGCTGCAAAAAGTATTGACATTCTAGCAATCAGTTTGTGCGTCCCATTATAACATATTTATGGTAGCCCAACAATATTATTTTCAGATCTAGTTAAATTTTTAGATACTTTAGCCAAAGCGTTTTTTCCATGTATATAATAATGAAAATTTTTCATAAACTCTAAAACGTTTAAAAAAAACCGATAAAGATCAGGATAAAATTTATATTAAAAGCATTAATTAGAAGATCTCAATTATTGATTTATTATTAACGAAAAATTTTAATTAAAATAAAAAATGTCATATAAGCAAAATTTACATATTTATTAACAATAAAAAGATTCGTAGAACTCTTAAATATTATAAAATTTCAAATAATGTTGTAAAGGACGTATAAGAGTCAAATAAAACATTAAAAATATATATATGTCACAGAATTAAATAAAATAAAAATTTAATTGAACGCGTTAGTAAGCTTCATTACATATTTCGGCTTTATATCAAGCCATCTTCAGATGTTCCAACGTAGTTAACATTTCCGCAAGATATCCATCAATATTCGGTAAATATTCTGTTATGTATGTAATATCTAGAAATTTCAAACATACGGTCAGTAAATCGTTTGAGAGAGAAATTTTGTATCTTAGAAGACACTCATCTACCATTCAAGGTCGATCATGGATATTTTTGTAATTTTACCGAATATTAATGGATATCTTGCGGAAATGTTAACTACGTTGGAACATCTGAAGATGGCTTGATATAAAGCCGAAACATGCAATGAAGCTTACTAACGCGTTCAATTAAATTTTTATTTTATTTAATTCTGTGACATATACATATATATTTTTAACGTTTTATTTGACTCTTATATGTCCTTTACAACATTATTTGAAATTTTATTACATATTTATATTTGAAGTATATATTATATTAATATCTTCCAATATATTTTACAACCTACATTTATGCATTATATTTGTTAATGTGCTTATGTTTACTTTTATTTTTCTTTATTCTCTCGTGAAATAGACAAAATGTCAACATTTGTATTCTAATAATGTTCCATTTCGTGTACATAATAATATTGCTTACAAGGCTTGACAGTGCTTGATATGACTTGACATATTTTCTTTTGCATTTTCTCCCTTTTTTCTTTATTTTTAATATAGTAATTTCAAAGTTCTAGTTTTCCCAAATTTTTTTTGTCACAACATACTATAATTTAAACATATTACATTCTGTATCTATTTTATCGCGATTTGCTTATTTGCAATAAAAAGAATAGTACCGCTGAAATATGAGAGTCTGCAGGTAAGATATATAGGCACATCAAAGAGAGATGCTTTGAATTTTTAATTGCACTTCAACAGAAATGCAGCATTATATTGTTATTTTCGTTTTATTACAGCAGAATCGTTATTTAACTTCTGAGAACAGAGTCTGATTATTACAGTCGTTTCAATAGTTGTTTCGTATTGTGTAGCAGGATTGAGTTTGACTGTGTTTTGTTTTTATTGTACTTTGACGAGATACATGAGATATACAAACCTTTTGGATTGCTGAATTTCACAATTTTGTAGTATTGCAACGTTTCCAGATAATCACTTCGTTGATTTCTCGAACGATTAATATAATTATCGGAATTGGCTAGTTTGAAAAGTTTACATCGCGGTTAGCCAAGATAGAAGGCAATTCCTCTGAGATTTTCGTTAGATTTTTCGAAGACGATCGACATCTTCTTATTTTCACGCTGCAACTGTACCATCAATTTCTCAGCCAGTAACTTTTCCTCGTAAGAGGAAAGAGCCCAGACACCGTGAAATTTTCGCGAAGAGCGCCTTTTAGATACACGCACATCCTCTTGGGAGAAAATCAGCGCTAGAAGCACTTCCTCCTTTTGCATTAAACTGCTTTTATTCGGGAAAGTGTCACACATATTGACCGCGCATATTGCATATATGCTGCAGTTATATATGATATTGGATTTATTTTTACATGTTTATGATACATTTTAAGAATTTAATAATATTTTACGTAATTCAAAATTTCTAAATAATATTAAAAAAGTGGAAAATTTAAATTTATGTTTTTTTAAAATTTTCGTAGAAGACTGGCTCAGTTTACGAATTTGCAATATTATAATATATTTTATTAGCTCTTAAAAATATTTTAACCCTTACCGTATCATCTACAATTTGATGCCTCATCCATACCATCAAGGGTCACTTCAAATCTCTTCGTTTTTTTACCTCTTCAAAATAATTCAAAAAATCTCTAAAAATTCACCAACATACTTTCAACTTTCTAGAATAAATATTAACTCTTTATTTTGGAAAATAATAAAATGTGGTATAATTTATAATTACCGAAAGACTCAAAGAAGCTTGCACGAGCACAGGAATCGCTCGGTCACTAGTTACCTATATTAGTACGGTAAGGGTTAATAAACAAACATTCTCGTTTGTTTATAAACGAAACAATGTATTTTATACTTCAAGCGTTTTCTCACACAGAATATATTTTTGTAAAAGAATGAAAAATACATATCTTACCTACATAAAATATATTTGTTAGATTTGACAAGTTTTTAATTTTTTTTTCTATGCAATGGTAAAAAAGAAAGAAAAAAACCGCTTTATATGTAATTTGTCATGTTAAGTTATCTATCAAATACTTTTTTATATCTTTACGACGAGTTTTCTCGTTGATGACTCCGGCAACTGCACAAATTAACAATTTGCGTATTACCGCGCCTTCCGCTCATCATCACCGGCTGCTGCGCTGTTTTTGGAAGATTTGCGAGTCCGCGAAACTTTTCCAATTGCAACTTGTTCCGCATATCTAACGCAATTTCCCGTGGTTCCACGAACTCTTGGCCTCTGTGACGACGGGATAGCTCGTTCTTAATTTTTTTTGCGCTGTAGTATAGAAAACTTTCATAGAAATTATGATATTAAAAACTCAACTATAGAATTTTTTTAATTATTTAAAAATTTTTTCTTATTTTTTTATATTATTGATTGCCGTCGTGTTATCAAATTAATTTTTTTTAAATTGAAATAAGATATATATATACACACATATACATAAATTCAAATAATTTATTATTTGAAACATTCTTTTAAATTATCATTTTATTCATAGATATATTTCTTAAAATACTTTTTAAAGACATTTATTTCTTGTTAAAATCTTTTTAGAATTTCTTGTTACTTGTATGTCGAGTAATAAATACTCCGACCGTTTTTCATTTAGGTGGTCTATATGAAAACTGATGAGTTTCTTTTCCTGCATCAAACGCTTCTGTATATCGTGTTGCGATAATAAAATGCGAAGTTCATGGAAATTGCATCGCGCCATATTCCACCTTCCCTCACTGATACATCTCGTTGCTCATTATCCGACTTTTTGAACGCGATGGCGAATGTTTATTATTTCTTACCTCGAACGATATTATTCAGCGCGAAGTGCATCGCAAGTTATAATTGCCGCGACCGGTGGTACCTTGCATTACCCGGCAAGTTTGTTATTTTAGGTCGTTTGATAAACTCGGAAGATATCCTGGGCATTTGCACTCATCCAGATAGATTAAAGCGAGCGTCGTTGCCATTTTCGAAACTGCGACCGCATTTTATTTGGCGTGGCGGGTAATTAAGTCTCCTGCAGGGTCGTCGACGTAATTTGCGCTAACGCGAATTACGTTGTTTTAAGGCGCTTAGTGAAGCGCAAAGAAACATCCTGCAGGATTCGTCCAACTGTTAAAATGGCGGACATTCTAAAATTAAACCAAATAAACTCTTACTTGAAACTAAAATGTAGTAAAACTACTGGGTTTTGCGTAAGAAATCTCTGGTCAATGGAGTCATGATTTTAACGATAATATAGTTTAAGAACCTATTTGATGTGTCGCAATTGGCGAACTTTAATTTTAACCATGTAAAAGGTTAAAAAACTTATTATATTGTCCGTTTAAAGTTTCTTTTTTATTCAGTTCTTACTTATATTCTATTATACATATATTCTATGTTAAGGTATGTGAAGGAAAAGATTACATAGATATTTATTTATGCGTTCTTTTTATTACATATATAGAATTTGTAAGATTTTAACATTTTGTATGGAAAAAAAAAACGTACAGGATTTAATAAATTGTATTTAAAAAAAGTCCAAGAGCTTATTTATGACTTGTGTGTAAGAAAAGCACTAAAGTTGTGTATACACGGGACAACATCAAACATACGTGCGTAAAACTTGGAGTTAGTATTTTCATATTTAACTCTTAACCGCGCACACCGTACGTTATATATAAAATATTCAAGAAGAAAGAGAGAAGCACGGTACAGTAAAATATTTATATTTATGAAAGTTGCAATCTGTGTAAAAAATCAGACAACACGCGCGCGATTATTATTTTAGCTTATATACGTATACGAGGAATATTCAAATTTAAATTGTAATTTAATAATTATACAAAGAATTAAAGAAACACATCAGCAATATAAGTCATATCAATCATATTTTCAATAGTCTTTTTTTAATACGCCTTTTAATACATCAGCTATTGTTTCGCTATAACACGTTCCTCGCGCGAGAAAAAATCTTTTAGCTGTACATACACTAACTCACTTTCGAACACTATATAGTAATGATCTCTTCATTAAAAAAAATTATATTATAATTTTTAAATTTGAACGCTCTTTGTAATAACAGGTGTACATATTTTCCTACCTTTTTTAAAAATATGTTTTTGAAATATATTTTAAAGTATAATGTGACACACACACACATACACACACACGAGTGCTAATTTTATTTAGAAATAAAAATTGATAATATTTTATATATAGAAGACATTTTTATATATAGAAGAAATTTGTATTAAATGAATCGGATATGCATTTATTTGTGCGTATCGATATTGTTGTGCTGAATTGACATGCTTCTATAATTGCACTTGAGTCTTCTTACGCATTTCCAGGCAGCCCCGGTATACCCTGAGTTATGATGCTTGTTAAATGTATCTCAAAATCGGATTCGATACTTCGTAGCGAAGTATATTCTCCTGCTCGATGCTGATCCGAGCGTAGGATCGTTTAGACTAATTAGAAAATATCGTGTACTATAACGAGGACCATCTTCTTTACATCAATGGAAGAAATTAATTGTCTCCACTTTATCTTATCTTGCACAAGATCTGCCGTTTCGATTTCAGAAAAGACAATCTGTCGTTAACGAAGAGCTTTAGGGAAAAAAAGTTCTTTTAATACTTTCTAAGAATTATGATCATATATCATTTGCTATTTTCTAAGGAATAGCTATATAATTGTTATATTTATGAAGAATATTATACATACGATATTAAAAAATATTAAATCTGAATTTTATTATTATTTAGTAAGATGGAAAAGAGAATGTCTAAACTGTTTAAGGTGATTCTTTAGTAAATCAAATTACCATAGAAATGTCTAATTTTTTTGTAATGAAGTTGAAGTACCGAAATTGATGTGTGCAAAATTCTACGATAGATTAACGATGAGATAAGAGAGAAAAAAAATGTTGAAAATGTAATTTTTTACATATAACTTAGTGATAGATAAGGCTCGCAATCGCTTCTTTGACTGCACACAAATCTTACCATAGACTTTTCTTAAAAACGAGATTATAATAATAGTTTAAAAAATTACTTTTTAATGGTCACAAAAAAGTAATAAGTCAACGGCCATTCTGAAAAGATATTTACGTGCATAAACTTGCATATAAATTTAACCTCAAAAAGTGAACGTAATCTCATCTTGTTGTTTTCATTCGATGAAGATGCTCTTGATTTACTATCGTATGTTCCATACTATTTTATTAAGATATACACGTACGTAGTTTTAATATTTTATCCAAATTATGCAGATATTTGTAATTTTGGGTGGGTTCTGGTGAGACACCCCAAATGTTCAGCACTTTAAAGAAACCTTAAACAAAAAAAGTGAATTAATATTGCGATATTTGACAAAAACAAACGTTATAATTTTTTTATTAATAATTGTACTTTATTATTGAAACAAAAATTCTTTGGTACGTTATGCGCAATTTACGCCGCAATGACCATTTTGATAAATGTAGAACGCCGATGGGAACAATGTGATTCGTAGACACGATTTTAACTTTAGTGGAATAATGGAAACCATTCGTGTATGTAACTATCAGAAGAGCAGTTCTCGGAAAACTTTATGTCTATACTTGCGCTGTTAAATATCTTTAGAGAAATTACCTATTTTATATATAGATTAGATTAATTTTCTGTGTATATAGAAAATACTAGAAATATAAAAGAAAAATATAAATAGCAACAAATTAATGAAATTTTAATTTTCTGTGAAATTAAATATAACGTATGTATATTAACTTTTCAACTTGAATAATAATTGTTGTATTTACATTGTTTCTCAACGCTTTTTACGCATGTTTGAAAGAAATAAGAGATTTAATTTTTAAGTATTTTTCTGATCTTACCGAGGACTTACTTACATGTCATGTACACTGAAAAAAACCAAATTTTAATAAATGTTTGTTTGAATAGTTCTAAGTAAATATTTATTAAATGTAAACATATATTTATTTGATACAAAAACTATTAATTTAAATATTATTTTTTTATTGCATAAATATTTATTTACTGTAAATAAATATTTATTTAATACTATTCAGAGAAATATGTATTAAGATTTTGTAAATTTTTTAAGTGTATATTATAAATGCATGTGTAGGGAGGAAGATGTGTAGAATAAAATTTATGAGAATTCATTTCCCTGAACAGAATAAATTGAAGCAAATCGATAATCAGAAAAATAGACGTTATTTCTTTTATTATTCAAATATCATTGTGATATTTAAACGACGGAATAAAACTTGACGGATAAAAAAGTATGAATATTAAAAAATTTATTGCAAAAATATTTTTAAGAATGACGATTAAAGCAACACATCGT
The DNA here is from genome assembly GCF_001594075.2 of Trachymyrmex cornetzi. Taxonomy (NCBI): domain Eukaryota; kingdom Metazoa; phylum Arthropoda; class Insecta; order Hymenoptera; family Formicidae; genus Trachymyrmex; species Trachymyrmex cornetzi. The sequence goes on from NW_017299212.1 coordinate 97,985, forward strand.
ACGTCGCACGCTTAGATATCACTTTAATCTGAGAAAAAACCTAATGCACTTTCAAATTAGATTTATAAAAGACTTCAAATTAGATTTAAGTAAAAATAGTTGAAAGTTTGCGTGAATACGGAATTCCAGAACGGGGATACAGAAAGTCTATCCTTTCGAATGTTACGTACAAGTCAAGAAATTCTCCAAGGCTATGAAATTTTATCATGTATCTTACTATATTTCACTAGAGAGTTCACTTTATCGTTCATGAAGAAGTAAATGATAAAAATGCTAAACTTTCGTAGTTACATTCACAGTGTAGCTGCACATCATACACTATAGAATTCCAGGCGTATCCAAAAGCTTAACTCTGGCGTTATATGTAAACCTGTATTGCTTCCTCTCTACTGTGTATACATGTAACATTCTATATTCTCGTATTAACCAACATGCCATATACAGTACTCAGTATACTCTAACTACTAAATACCTTGTTTATTAAAGTTGTCATATAATACCCACCTTTAGCTTGAGTACATATTATAGGTCATTGCACGTGAAACATTGGATTCCACAAGTTTTAGTTTCACGGAATCCTAAAGTAGTTTCAACATTAAACTTTAAAAGTTATCTTTAATAATAATTAAATATAATAACGAGAGAATAAAGGACACATAAGAGGCAAATATAATAAAGTATATTAAAACATCAAAAATCGAAAGAAAATATGAATAATATAATATTCTATAATCGATTAAAATATGACATGTTTCGGTCTTACGATTGAGCCTTCTTCAGATATACATACAACAGATGTTACATTCGATGAAAGCAGTCGAAAAGAAAGAAAACCTATACATAAAGTAATGATAGCCAGTGAGATGCTTTGCTGAGAAACGGAAATCACTCGCAAACGGCTGGATGATCGGTTTTTTGAAATTATCCGGAGTTCTGGTAACAATCAAGTTAGAAATAAATTACGAGAATAATAAAAAAAATTGAGTAAAATCGTCACTCTGGTCAAAACAACTCACCTAGCTGGCCATAAAACAAAATTTCACATGTCGATAAGATGTTCGTCAATTTCTGAATTATTACGCGTCAGTGTGTTAGCCCATAATAAGATAATTAGTCACAATATAAAATTAAAGATGTATAAAGATAATAAATAGTGTATAAAAGATATTAAAAATGAAACACTTGGTAAACATGTATGTTAACATCAAGACAGACGAACATTGACTGACAAATAATAAAATAATCTTGGTATTGCAATGTCAGATTTTGTTTATTAACGGTATGTAAGCTTTATGTAAACCCTCTGTATCTGTTTGTAGGTTTAAACTGTTCTTTTGTTTTTTAATGTTCAACATTTTAGAGATTAAACGCTTATTATAACAAGGTTCTTCATCTAAAATTGTCACATTATCCCAATCGAAATTATGTCCATGCTGCAACCTATGCTCAGTTATCACTGATCGAGTGGACGTGTTCCACCGGATGTGATTTTTATGTTCGTTAATTCTTGTCTTCAGTTTCCTACCAATCTGTCCTACATATGTTGCATCACAATCAGAACAATCGATCTTATAGACAACATTGTTTTTTGAAAAATGATGTTGAGGATCCTTATGTACTTTAATGTATTTTCTTAATTTGTTCGTACAATAGAAAGAAACCTTGATGTCGTCTCTATTAAATTTTTTAAATTTATCCGTCAATGATGGAATAAAAGGAAATGTGAACCAAGATGAGGACACTGATGATTCGTCCTTTTCTTCTAAGTTATTATGCGATACTGTTCTCCTTTTTAGAATGCTTTTGATTCTGTTATTTATTGTTTCAAAAATGAATTTTAGAGGGTAATCATTAAGTAATAATATTTCGATTATCTTTGTTAAATTTTTATTATGATGTTCTGAATTCGAGAGTAGAAGAGCTCTATCTACTAAACTATAATGATTAGTCCTCTTTTTTGTGAGAGGGGATGATTTGAAAAAAAATTAGAAATCTCCCCGAAAAGGTCGGTTTTTGATACCAATCAAAATTTAGTTGGTTACCAATAGTAGAGATTGTAACATCTAAAAAGTTAAGTTAGTCATGACCTATTTCTAGCGTAAATTGAAGACGTGCATGAAAAGAATTAAAGCACTCCAAAAATTGATCTATTTTTGAAGAAGGAACAGCAGCACACAAATCGTCAACATAAATCGTCGATAGTAAAACAATACATAATCATTAAATAACATCAAGGCAGTTCTCTCTAATATTTGCAATACTAAGGCCTCAATGACTGGAGATAGCGGAGAGTCCATGGGCGTAAAAAACAAGTTACATATAAAAATACTCCTCCGATATCCATCATACATCCTAACTCCTTTTCTACATCTGAAATTTTCCCTTTCATTTCTTCGGTCAGAGACAAGTGATTTGTGAATCTATCATCGGTGAATATTTCGGACAACATTCAATGTTTGTTACAACTGGGAGAGAACTTGTCGTTACCGAATAAAAATAAGAAAAACATTGTAATTGATTGCATTAAAAGCATTGAACATAGCATCCGTAAATTCCCGATAGACAAAAAAATAGATGTCACGAACCACTCGATCCCGATTCTAAACAACATGGTAAACTCTCCTATTGTTACATCTATGAACAAGAAATTATTAAAATTAGAAATTGAAAAAAAAGAGTTTATAGACTCACATCCCAACATCATTCTAACGCATGCCAATAATAAAGGTAACGTCACAATCGTTCTTGATAAACATACGTATGTCAAAAAAATGAATGAAATGTTACAAGATAAAGAAACGTACGAAATAATAAAAAAAGAGTCTACCAGTAAGCTTCTAAAAACTCTTAGATCTTTACTTGCAAAATGGAAGGAATGTAATTATGTTGACAATTCTTAATACAGACAATTGTCATGTAGTGAAGGTTTGCCGAGAGTCTATGCACTGCCAAAGATATACAAACCGGATTGCCCATATTGTATAGAGTCATTGTATCGTCAATTGGTAGTCCACTGTACGAGTTAGCCTCTTTTTTACATCGCATAATGTTTGAAGCAATCCCTACAGCTGAAAGTTATATAAAAAATAGTTTTCAACTTGTTGAGAGACTAAAAGATATAAATATGGAATCTAATTACAAACTAATTTCATTGGATGTCATTTCGTTGTTTACGAACATTCTAATAGAAGTAGCCATAGATTGCGTAAACGAAAACTGGAATTTTATTTTAAAAAAATGTTCTATATCGGTGACAGAGTTTCTGACGGCAATTAAGTTTGTATTAGACTCTACATATTTTTTATTTGATAACACAATTTATAAACAAAATTTCGGCACACCCATGGCCTCTTCGCTATCTCCAGTCATTGCGGACTTGGTATTGCAAAAATTAGAGAGAACTGCCTTGATGTTATTTAATGATCATGTATTGTTTTACTATCGACGATTTATGTTGAATTTTGTGTGTGCTGCTGTTCCTTCTTCAAAAATAGATCAATTTTTAGAGTGCTTTAATTCTTTTCATACTCGTCTTCAATTTACGCTAGAAATAGGTCATCACTCACTTAACTTTTTAGATGTTACAATCTCTACTATTGGTAACCAACTAAATTTTGATTGGTATCAAAAACCGACCTTTTCGGGGAGATTTTTAAATTTTTTTTAAATCATCCCCTCTCACAAAAAAGAGGACTAATCATTAGTTTAGTAGATAGAGCTCTTCTACTCTCGAATTCAGAACATCATAATAAAAATTTGACAAAAATAATCGAAATATTATTACTTAATGATTACCCTCTAAAATTTTGAAACAATAAATAACAGAATCAAAAGCATTCTAAAAAGGAGGACAGTATTGCATAATAACTTAGAAGAAAAGGACGAATCATCAGTGTCCTCATCTTGGTTCACATTTCCTTTTATTCCATCATTGACCGATAAATTTAAAAAATTTAATAGAGACGACATCAAGGTTTCTTTCTATAGTACGAACAAATTAAGAAAATACATTAAAGTACATAAGGATCCTCGACATCATTTTTCAAAAAACAATGTTGTCTATAAGATCGATTGTTCTGATTGTGATGCAACATATGTAGGACAGATTGGTAGGAAACTAAAGACAAGAATTAACGAACACAAAAATCACATCCGGTGGAACACGTCCACTCGATCAGTGATAATTGAGCATAGGTTGCAGCATGGACATAACTTCGATTGGGATAATGTGACAATTTTAGATGAAGAACCTTGTTATAATAAGCGTTTAATCTCTGAAATGTTGAACATCAAAAAACAAAAGAACAGTTTAAACCTACAAACAGATACAGAGGGTTTATATAAAGCTTACATACCGTTAATAAACAAAATCTGACATTGCAATAATCCAAGATTATTTTATTATTCGTCAGTCAGTGTTCGTCTGTCTTGATGTTAACATATATGTTTACCAAGTGTTTCATTTTTAATATCTTTTATACACTATTTATTATCTCTATACATCTTTAATTTTATATTGTGACTAATTATTTTACTATGGGCTAACACACTGACGCGTAATAATTCAGAAATTGACGAACATCTTATCGACATGTGAAATTTTGTTTTATGGCCAGCTAGGTGAGTTGTTTTGACCAGAGTGACGATTTTACTCAATTTTTTTTATTATTCTCGTAATTTATTTCTAACTTGATTGTTACCAGAACTCCGGATAATTTCAAAAAACCGATCATCCAGCCGTTTGCGAGTGATTTCCGTTTCTCAGCAAAGCATCTCACTGGCTATCATACTTTATGTATAGTTTTTCTATCTTTTCGACTGCTTTTATCGAATGTAACATCTGTTGTATGTATATCTGAAGAAGGCTCAATCGTGAGACCGAAACATGTCATATTTTAATCGATTATAGAATGTTATATTAATCATATTTTCTTTCGATTTTTGATGTTCGAGTTTTAATATACTTTATTATATTTACCTCTTATGTGCCCTTTATTCTCTCGTTATTATTTTTAAATTAAGAGTCCTTCGTTCTTGTAATAACTTATATAATTAAATATGCTTTTTTGTATTTACATATATATTACACATCACATTAGAACGGCATGACACTTTGCATGAACCCATGTATGATCTTTTATAAATGCTCAAGTGCACAGCTCTCAGAACTTACACCATTGGAAAATTTGTGTTGAATTTAATACATTTCGTATGTCCCAAATGGTTTACTCAAATTTATGTGTCAATTTAACACGAGATACGTATGTTAGAACATAACACAAATATTATTATTTAAGCAAATAAATATAAAAAAAAATAGCACTTGTAAAAACCGTGAAAGAATTTTTTTTTAGTAAAATTAACACATAATATGTTAAATTATCACATATATTATTCATCTTAGAATTTACGTTTTAAAACACATTATTTTTATGTTATCTATAATATTTACTTACTCATAAATTGTTTTATTTTGATACTAAAAGATGTTGAATATCAATTTAATACAAACTTAAATAACGTAATCATGTTATGTTAAATTAAAATGCGAATTCCAATTAAAAATTCAATACAAAAGTTTAACTAGAACTTGAAAACTTGAATTGTGTTTTCAAGGCGAAATATTTTTTATTATGCAGCAAATCAGAAAAAATTCTACAAGATTCATTCTTTCTGCGAAAGTGACATCGGGATGCGCCTAAATGTCTGGAATTATTCCATGTTTTAACCCGAAATTGTGCGTTTCAAGTTGCACGTTTCGAGTTGCGCGCTTCAAGTTGCACGCATTTAGCTACTTGTATAAAGCTAGCCCGATGGTACCATGGCGTTCAAATGGTGCGCATGTTGAGATAAATAAATTCTTTCCTGCGTCTTACTTCTCTGTCTCTGTGTATCTCATACATTCAGCGAATGGATACCGTCGCCATCAGCGACAGTGGCAATGACGGGGTTTTAAAAAAAGTTACGAGCCCTCGGTCAGGGGTAGATGGCCGCTCCATGAGCAACGATCCGATTCGCGCCGCGACGACGCGAGTTATGTGCGTCGAGGGACGACGAACTGCCGGCGGACGATGGTGCGCGGCGATTCCTCGGTTACGAATGTATTTTCGTTTCGGTAATTCGATTTCAGCCCCGGCAGTCCGATCTCTCGAAGTTCGCGATTCCGATTGGGAAAAATAATCCGCGCCGCCTCCGTCGTGTTTCGCCGACGCTTCATCGACCTGCAAAGAATAAAAAGGAAAGAGAAGGAGGAGAGTGGAGAGAGAGAGAGAGAGAGAGAGAGAGAGAGAGAGAGTGAGAGAGAGGAAGGGTAAAGAGAAAAGAGAAACAAAGGATTAACGGCGTTTCACCGACCGCCCCTGATACCCGTTTATCTATGCGTCAAATGCACGCGCGCATCCAGTGGCGCGCGGAATAATATTCTTTCTAACGATGTAAAAAATGGGAAAAATTTTCAAACCAGCGAAATCGAGGATAGCGCGGCCGTTTTGAATGAAACTCGCGTGATTCTCTCTCACGTCCAAAAGAGTTAATTCACAGTCGGTCTCTCTGAGTGAGATTTACAGCGGCAGTGTATAGGGCCAGTAAATGTATGGTACAACTAGTGTAGAGAGGAAAAAAAAGAAAATAGAGGTGAAGGCTGAATAATACATTTTTTTATTCATTGTGTAATTTTTTAGAAAAACCGTATGCGTTCAGATATTTGAAAATACTCAATATATTGGCAAAGACGGTATCCTTTCCTCGAGCGACTCCAGGAAATGATTTTTGCTTCCGCGCAGGAGTAAGTACGAAAGATTTCCAGTTCGAGAGTTTGCTTCTTCTCAGTCGATATACACGTAGGTGGAATCAAACGCCTTTTTTGCCTTTCTTCGTTGCCATCTTATTTCTGAGTGAAGAGTCTTATCCGATTCACATACGTCCCATACGTTTTATCATCAAGAGGAATAGAGAGAGAGAGAGAGAGAGAACAGCTTGCTGTAAACCACGTGTTCGTTCTCTTCATCGTCGTGCGAAAGTGTGCGCTGTATACGCAAATAAAGTTCGTGCTCGACGTGCGGTTTGCTTGCGTCACGAACTCTACTGGCGAAGACGCCAGGTCTTTATAGCTTTCTATGTAGAAGATATACCTGCATCGGGTTCGCCGCAGCGGTTTTCGTTCTTCTTCTTTTTTCTCAATTTTTCGTAAAAATGTAAATGCAGCTTTTATGAGTTGGTTAATAGGTGAATAGATAGTAAAACCTTTATTGTAAGAATCTCACGATGTGCGTTGGATTAAGAAAAATTTCAGGAAAAATCAAAAGCGCGAGAGTTATGAAAAACATAGCGAATACGTTTTAACCAAGAGATATAAAAGCGATGCTAATGCTTTGTTTATCTTATAAACATCGGGAAATGAATACGGAAATGAATGGATAGAATATCTAAATTGAAACATATAAAGCATGAGATAATAACGGAATAATAATTATAATAATTACGATACTAAATGTAATTTATTAATAATACAACAGCAATATATTAGCACATAAATCCATTAGCTAAATTCCGAAAGTTTCAGTTTTATGAAATCGTATGAAATTAATATTTTATCGTAATAAATATAGTATCACCTCTTAATAACTTATTCATAGTCTCTTTCCAATTCTAGAATTGGAAAGACATGAGAAACAAATTGAACCTCGATTAAGAGTTAACCGCGTGAGTTGTGGAACTGGGTCTAAATATAAAAAGTAATAAGTTCACGTGATAATAAATATACAATTTAAAATTGCCGTCAACTTAGTCGAAATGTTATCCAATGTTAATTCTACACCATCAAAATTGTCGCGTAATGCCACATCGATTACGCGTATTGTTGCCATTGTTGCAAATCCGAGGAGTTGTTTCGCAAATGTAACATTTACTCGTTCGTCGTGGCGGCGTAATCAAGAAGAACAACAAGAGAAATTAATCGCATTCGCATAGGGGCGAGGGTCGACCGCTCGACGAAACCGGCGTCCGAGTAATAAAAGCACTTGTCTCGTATTAATCCGTTTACGCTCGCGAGCGTCGGTCCAAAATGAAATTTCCCCCGGCGTCCGTCGCACTTGCGGCCGTGCTTTTATTTTTCGAATGCGCCACCCAACAACGACAACCCGACGTTACGCGTATCTCCCTTCCTTCTCCCCATATTTTCGTATAACAACTTTCGCTTCCCATGGCAGAGCGGCGACGCGATGTGAACTTCTCGTTTGCGCTCCCTTAACTTGCTGTAACTCCGTTTCTCCGTTTCCGGTAAAAGGTTTATGTAAATCATTCTTCTTACCGAGGAAAATCGGATTTTCGTGGATTACATTGCCACGTCTCCAGCTACTTGCTTCGTCTTCGCCATCGTTCCGCGAACGGCACGGCGTGGCGTCTAGAGCCGTTTAATTATCGCGAAT
>NW_017299212.1:106429-113695 GCF_001594075.2 Trachymyrmex cornetzi
TCTCTCTTTACAGACAATATCGTTGAATGTAAATCACAAATGGTGTGTAAATTGAAATTTATTTCTTGTGTTAAATTATATGATGTTAAATAATGGATAATAATAAGATTTGAAAAAATAATAAGAGAACTATTGAAAATGCTTAGTAAATATTATAGCAGTTCAAAAATTTTTATGAAGATACTCTACAGTTATACAAAAATGTTAAGTATAATATTATGCATAATATTACAATGAAATCTTGTGTATAATAATTATTTATGAAATATTGAATTACACGTACGTGCATTGTCAAATATCGAAATCAAATCTCGAACTATGTTGAACAATGATCACTGCCAATACCGTACCATACACGTTCGAGCATGAAGTAAAAAGTAATTCACAAAGAAATCAAATTTCGCTGTAAAAACCGTGCAATAATCACGCGATATGCTCGCTCGTACGGTATTCTCGCTAGAAGAAAGTTTTTTTAAATTTTTTACCCTTTCCCATCGACGGTGAAATCAAAACGTCCTCTCGTTAACGCATTCAAACAGATTTTCTAGTATACCGCACTCAATTTATCAAAACTCTATGCCTGGTGAAAGAATAATTATAATATACATGATCCAAGATGGTCATTAAAATCGTCGAATAAATGGGACAGCGTATTAGTTTCCTAATAAAATATTAACACTTCCTGCGTATAATTATTTTGAAATAATGAGTATTTCTGTCATCCTTTCATCCATCACGATTAATTGTATTAATGAAAATTCATCGCGTTCTCCCATTTATTCGTAGATCTCAATTACCTCATTCGATCCTCTGCACAAAACCGAAAATGAAATTATAACTTTGAAATTCATATAACGATACGGCAAAGTTAAAAGTTCTCCGGAAATTTTAAAATTTATTCTTAAATTGCTTCAGAAAACATAGATTGTGTATCTAGAAGTTAACAAATAAAAAAAAGTTACTGATCAAAAAGTTTATGAATCGAAATGTTCACGAGTCGAGAGTTTTTTTTACAAATCTCGCACAGAGCTTTACTAGGTTAAGTGCTGTCAACCGAGTTACGAGACAATTCAAATTTACAATTGCGCGATGGTCGAGTGTTAGTAGATATAAATGATTCTCCAAACTCCATACCATTGTTAAAGATCTACAGCATCTCGCGGGGATTCTCAATGCTTCTGCAAACACTCCGAAGAAGATGTCCTCGAGTCCGTCTTCGAGTGCTGGAATCGTATACCACCGCTTCGCGAGAAATGATATTTTGATCACATTTTTTTGTATTATTTTCACCGGCTTGTGGTAACAGATTATTATCTCATAGGTCGCAATACTATCTTCTGCTGCGCGTTCTTTTTTTGTAAATTTTTTTTTTCATATTTCTATTCTGAAACGAATCGCTTTTTGTTTGCCGTGCACCTAACGTCCGCCGTCGATTACGTGTGTCGAATATACGTACATAACGCTGCTGCCCGATCTTGTATTGCAATTTTTAGCAAACGATTTCGTAATCAGTGTCTTGAGAATGTTGGTTACGCGCGTGGAATGCATGCTCGAAATACATTTGTAAGCAGCCGATTAAATTAAATTACTGAAGAAAAATCGGGAGATCTCGAAATCGGAAGTTGAATGCTGGCTTTTCTTGCGATAAAAATGCACAGAGATCAAATTCGAATAATCGAATCAGATTTTTTAAAAATTCTCGAAATGTGAAGGTATTTTTTATTGTGCGTGAAACTTAATCTTTTTTTATTATAGCTGTGAAAAAATGGATCAATTTTCTGTTGTTGTAAAAAACAATATTTTCATGAAAAAAATTTTGAATGAAAAAGTGCGTTCTTTAAAATTAAGTCTTGTGATAAAAGAAAAAAACATTTTAACAATTGAAAAAGATCTGCTAAAATAAAAAAAATCATATGGGAACTCCGGCAAATACGCCACGCTGGGATTTACGTCGCAGAAGTCAGAAAAAATAGAAGGAGTAGGAGTAATTTTCCTGCAACTAATCTGTTACACGCCTTTATGTTATATTAGTTTCGTGTTATGATTTTAGTTTCTTACTGTTAATATTAATGAAATTATTGTGAATTGATTTGTCACTGTATAATACGTAACGCCATCAAATTATAATCTACATAAAATAAGTACTGTGTAAAAGACTTAGTGGTTATTAAAAAATACAAGTGCTTTGCTTTCGTATTCTTTGTTTAATTTGTTGTCTTGTATATCCCATCTGTTTGGGATATGTGGCATTTTTAGCGAACGATATTTATACCCAAAGCATGCAAAGTGCGCAGATTGAATTCAGTGCAATAAATATTATATTATATGGAATATGTACCTCATGTCATAACACTTGTAATATATGTAGGAAGATTGTAATTATTATTTATTACTTCATATATATATATATATTTACCATTCTTATTCCTTAATAAAACTTTATAAACACTTTTATAAGTTATTGTGTCATAACTTTTATAAGTTATTGTGTCATTATACGTCTTATTTATATGCATTATTTGTAAATTTTTCATGAACCATACATACCCCTCCTCCCCCTATAAGTAGTCATATATCCCACCCTCGATCCCTCTATGAGATATACGACAAAAATGCAAGGGTTTCAAAATATAAAAGGGTTTTTAATATAAAAAATAAATATTTCAGATTTCTAATATTTTTTTCATAATAGTAGACAGTACAAAGTTTTTACTGATATAGTTCGTTTACTATAAACATAGTACCTAAATAATACTTAATAAAGTTTTTGATGCGGCGTATATACCGGAGTTACCATAAATCACTATCAAATATACTATTGAATATAAAATTTTGATTATGATTAACATTTAACACGCTCCCAAAACACAGATATTTATGACGTTAATAATATTCAGATACTAAGTAAATTAACGTGACTATAAATAACACAATGACGATGATAAATTATCGTTTTTGCACATATTTGACTAGATATGATAGTTTTGCAAGTATTCGGCATAATCAGTATAAGCGGGTAATAACTAATATCAACACGAACTTATGAACGGGCGATGGTGAGATCGGTGGAACTGCCAATTAGCAGCGTGATCTACCTACGAGAACCTTCCTGTCGAAAATACTGTAACGAGGGCCGATTTGACGCGCGGAGTAATGCGCGAAGTTTCGGAGTAAGGTAAGGTATCGCCGCCGGTGACAAGTTATTAATTGAAAACTTTGATCCAGTTAGTTATCGAGCACGACGAGAGAGTCCTATTAGCATAATCTGAGGAACTCTCGTGCCGTCGCTTGCATTCGACGTTTCAGAGCGCGAACTTTATAACTACAACGATGGCGGCGATGCCGCAATTCCAAAAAAATCAGGGTGCCAATGTGTGATACTAGAAAATAAGAAAAGTACTTTTTTTTTACTTTTAAACAATTTTTCATAAGATGGATGATATTTGATTTATTTGTACAGGAGATGCTCGAAAATTGTTAAATTTTAGTTATGTTCATATATTATCATGTGTTATGTCAATATCGAACCGAAGAAGTATAAAGAAAAATATTAGCGAATATATATATATATGAATACAATTATAAAATAAATCATATACCTACTATAAGAATATTTTGATTTATATAGCAGATGCTTGAAAGGATACTTCAATTAAGTAGTTATACTGCATCATTTTATTGAGCGCATTCATGACAATTGAGAAGTTAGTAAGACTTAATGAATTATTATTTTATAATGACTAGACAAAAAAATTAACAAATAAGTATTAAGTGCCTATCAGAGCCGACACAGAATAGAATGTGTAAAAAAAAAAAATTTTTTTCTTTATCACTTTATTGATTAACAATAAAAAATATATAAAATTATGCTAGTTGTTAAGGCAAACGTTTCGGCCCTTGCTTTGGGTCCTCTTCAGTGCCGATCAAAAATGAATTACATTGAAAATTGAAATATTGTATATACATTACAACAATAAGTAATGTATACAATAAGTAATGTATACAATAAGTAATGTATACAATATTTCAATTTTCAATGTAATTCATTTTTGATCGGCACTGAAGAGGACCCAAAGCAAGGGCCGAAACATTTGCCTTAACAACTAGCATAATTTTATATATTTTTTATTGTTAATCAATAAAGTGATAAAGAAAAAAAACAAAAAAATTAATTAAATACTGTTCTTCAGAAGAAATTAGTCATTTTTATCAGCACATAGTGCAAAAAGAATATATACTATTAAATATCAAAGAAACAATGGTACCTTGAGTTAAATTTTGTTATTTTTAACTTTCATGTCATAATGTAAATCAATCTATTTCTATGATTAGTTTCAAAATAAACATTAATCTATATTAATTAATTTATATTAATGTATGCAGCTAGTAAATAGTAAATTAAATTTGAGTCAAATTTAATCACATTTTCTTGAGTTAAATTATTTAACTCGATTTTAATATTAAAGTAACTATATTGCGTGTAAAAGTACTGACGACCTATAGAAATTTTTGATTAAAAATAACTTAAATTGGATATAATTTAACGTTATGAATTATCAGTATACATTACGAGCTAATAACTTTAAATTGGGACTAATATGACATGATGCAAAAGTGTATATATTTATGAATTCTACTATTAAATACTAAAAATAATTATGTATTACGAAAAAAATCGATAATTTGATCGATTGCATGATCAATATTAAAAAATATCTTGACATAATCATTTTCATAAAAAAGTTTTTCACGGAACAACTTTCTAATTGTCATTCTGTACTGCTGATCAACAAAGTGCAATTACTAAAATTAATTTATAATATAAGTTAATTCAACGCATAAGTTCGTGCTGTTCCTTTTAACAATATAAACTTTGTTATTATGATATTTTTAATAAAAAAAAAGGAATGGTTTTGCTTATCTGCGAAGAACGGCATCTCGCAAAACGACATCTGTGCAGAACGACGCCTGCGAAGGATGGCAGTCTTAAAAAAAGAGTAGCTTTCGATATTTGCCAACTTTGCGAATCCTTCGTGCAACAACTGTCAGGACAAGTTTTGCGCGTGCGCAAAATAATACTTCGAGTAAATTAGCTCACATAAACAGGAAATCGAGGGTCGCGCATTGTTCGCTCGTATTGACTCCGCGTTTTCGCCGAAGTTTCCTCGTTTCAGCGATAGCAATGCAGTCTGCAAAACAAGATCCGTTATGAACAATTAGAAGCTCGTAGTGTTGCACTGTAACAATTCAATGAATGTCTCCCGAGCTATTTACAAGTTAACGCAATAAAAACACAGTGCATTCTACATGAAAATCTAACTGCAAAATTACGTGACGTCTGCTTGTGTGAAAAATTCGACGATACATGTAACATTCTGCTACGTCATAGTAAACCGTTTTAGATTATAAAACGTTAAAGATAACAATGCTGTTATCAGATTATACATATTATGACTTTTCGGTATTATTTGAGAATTCATAATTTTTTACCGTAAAGGAAAACTTGTATCAAACGAGTTCTGTAATCTATTTCGGAAAAATTTAATGTTTTATAATAATCTTTTTAAATATTTATATTATTGATTTAAATTTTCATTCAGTGTTAAGTCAACTCTATAACACAATTAAGTCGTGTAATCTTTAAAAGATTTATTTTGGGTACAAAAATATTAATTGTTACCGAAGGTCACTTACAAATAACTTAAGTTGTTGTCTGAAAGAAAAAATCCAATTATTCTCTTATTACGTTACCGCGATTTAAATTTGATTGGAATTAATCCCGGCTCTTTAAAAATCGTATTGTATTTTGATTAAACTCTTCACGAACGAACGTGACGCAGAATAAGAAGAAAATCGGATTTATTCCTTTTCTTGCGCGTTTCTTGAAGCTAGTGCCGTAAAGCCTTAAGCGACTGTCACTTGGCTAAGGATGGAAAGGAAAGGATGGGTGAGAAAATCGAGAAAAAGTGGACGGGTGGTATATACAGGTATATACCACCAGGTAACCCGCCTTCGTAGGGCCAAGATCGATGGGAAGCAATTACCAGATTGAATTAATTGAATTAATCGACTTCCCCGGACTGATGAAGCGGCCCTGGTTCGTGACCCGAGACGGTATTGTTGGGATTTTCGTGAAAACTTTGGCAACCTATGGAAAAGCTCAAGAGCTTTAGACAGTTCGTCGTCATTTTTATAATATATCCTATGTTTTTTGTATCATTTAACTGACCAAATTATGCCATGTACCTATACAAATAAATGCAATTACATAATTATATTTTAATCAATAGAATAATCAATAAAACTAAAAATGTGGTGTATATGATATATATTTAATTTTTTTAAATATCATATTATATACATCACATTTTCAAAAAATACATGATTTTTGCACAGTAAAAAACATTTTGTATTTATTGAAAATATTGAAATGGTCCACTCAAGTCCAATTGTTATATTTTTGTGTTGAATTTTTTAACAATTCAAGTGCTAATTTAACATAATGTAATTATGTTATTTAAATAGTTTGTGTTAAATTTATATTCAATATTTCTTAGTATCAAAATAACATAATTTATAAGTGAATAAATAACATAAAAACAATGTATTTTAAAACGTAAGTTTTAAGATGAATGAGTTTAACATATATCATAAATGTTAATTCTACTGAAAAAAAAATATGCTTCCACACAGTTTATTTACAAACTGTCAGTATTACTTTTTTTGTGTTTATCGTCTTAAATAATATTGTTATCTTTTAACATATTCATCTTGCGTTAAATTAATCCAAAAGTTTGAGTGGACTGTTTTGGACATGTGTTAAATTTAACACAAATATTCTATGAGTGTATATTTTTATATCATGCGAAAATCCAGAAAAAAATAAAAATGATGTACTAAAAATAATTACACATACATTAATTAACACACAATTGAATGCCTTGGCATGTTTTTATACAAAATTTGATGTGATGTATTAGAAAGCGAAAGTATTTTATATGTATAAAATATATTCTATTATTATTATTTTATTAACAAAATGCGAACATTTAAGAGATTAAATTGAATAGTCATCGTTGTTTACAATTTTATTTATTATGAATAATTTTATTTAAATTTAAAGTTGAATACAAAAATTAATATTGATTGATTAAAATTGATATTATATGTATATATATATACAGGGTGTCCCATTTTAATCTATCGGTCGAAATAACTTCGAGGGGGATGGTTTTATCAAAAAATGTTTAAGACAAAAGTTACTGG
>NW_017299212.1:114493-124075 GCF_001594075.2 Trachymyrmex cornetzi
CTCGAAGTTATTTCGACCGATAGATTAAAATGGGACACCCTGTATATATATATATATATACATATATATATATATATACATATATGTTATATGTCTATTAAAAGCAATATGATTCATGATCGTTTTTGCGCTTTTTGTCACAATAATTTTTATTGAAATTTATTTAGTCTCATTCATTCGATTTTGTAAACGTATAAAGAATCCTTGAAAGATCTCTCAACCTGTTTTAACCTTTGAAATCTCGTAAGAAATAAGAAATCAGTATTAAAGAAGTCCGAGATGTATCGATAACGTGTTCTTACGAAGTATTTCTTACCGAATGAGGTCGTGACCCTCTGAATCGCTTAATTGACGACGAAGGCGCGAAACTTAAAGTGCGCTGCTTAATTGCCAACATTGGTAATTACGCCATTCTTGTGCGAGTGGGAGTCGTGGAGCATTTGTCGAGATTCCCCCCCCCCCTTCCCCAACGGCTTTTATTCTCTCGGGAATCAGAGAGGTAGCGAGAACCGATGATAGTGCAGCGACGGTGGTTCGAAACGACTGCACAACTCGACCGACAGTCGAGCTAGTCGAGTGTTAACCCAGATTTCAATAAAGCTCGCTTTAAAACATTTCCCGCTCTTCCTCCCATTCCCTCCGTGTATCCTCGATTCAACGTGAACGGAGCTTCGTAACTGACGTTTGCACCGTGGCACGTCTAATTGCTCGGATTTCCGACAACGACGACGTGGTCGCTCATGGGAGCGGCAGTTCCCGCATCCCGGTCTTTTTTTTTCTCCCAGGTAAACCGACCGAGTCATATCATCCGTTATTAAGCTCGCTCGATTTCATATCGCGTACCGGTGGGTCTTAAGGATACTTAAAAACTGCGATCTTACCACTCGCGTGTCATGATCAGAACTTCTGTTCATCTTAGGACTCTTTAAGATTTAACACGAGGGGAAAGAAAGATTCAGAGAATGTGATTTTGCTTCGATATATATTTACACAAAGTAATTAATTTATTTTATTTATTAATTAATAAGTTTTAATTATTAAATGTAATGATGTATGAATTGTGTAAGTGCACAGAGTGATAGATAAAAATTGAACTGATTAATTAGAACAGTTTTGTAGTAAAATCCACAATTTCAAAATTTTTCTATTTTTATTTGTGAAAATCTTGCACTGTATTTTGATTTTAAAGTTACATTAAGTGCATTAGATTGAAGAAAAATAAATAAAAGCCACATTATGGGACACAACTCGAAGATGAATAATGCTTTATTTTACAAAATACTTTATAAAATTGCGTTACAGAACAAAGGGTTCGAAGAGCAAGACGTTTTTAAAATACTTGTCTCTGATTTAGTCGGATGAGTTTTATTTTTGTGGAAGTGACTCGTGAGATCGGCTTTACTGCACTCAAATAAATTTTTCTTACGGTTATTTCGCTCAGCATTCAGGAAGGAAGTGCCTTGAATACTAGCTCCGGCAATTACATTGAATTATGGCGTCGCCGTTCGAGGATGAAAAACCGCGTACTGCGACCGCATTTAGCCGCAGAATGAACCCCGAATGAACTCGTTATTCCGTCATTTCGGCTGATTAAGTGTAATTAAGCTTACGTTGCGAGGTCACTGCTTCTTTGGATTAGAGTTGTTTAATCCGTATATCGTATAATATCACTTTCACATCTTACTGATATAATATAAACAAATGTAACAGATTGTATACTTTTTATTCTATTTTTATACTTTAATTAGATTGAGACTCAATAGTATGGTAAAGAGATATACAGAATATATATTTCATAATCATTACATAATACTTTTTTTTTTACGATATATATTATATAGTATAATTAAGAAAATTAGATCAATTAATGATATTTTTGGAAAAAGTTTTATATTTATAATTTATTAAGATCACATTATTTTATTTTTTAAGAATGTACAATTTTATAAGAAATAACAGATACAATAATAGATAAATAAATTTACATAATTTTTATTTAAATAAAAATTAATTTTTTTCTCTAAATAGTTATTATATAATATTTAATGATATTATATTATATTATATTTAACGATTTTTTTTAAAAAACGTAATCAATTAAAACGTGCTTAAAATCTAAATAATGCATATTAGACTTCGACAAAACGTTTCCAGTCAGAACAGAATTAATTGTGATTTTCAGCAACTCTGATGACAATTCATAAAACGAAAATGTATGGTGATGTAGCGCGTTCATCGAGATCAATACAATAGAGATATTCAATGGATAATTATTTTGTAATATGCAAATATTTCGACGGTTGGCTGGCTAGTACGGTCTTGATGTTTGTTTTAATAATGTATACCGCGTACTATCATACGCAAGATCGCCACGTGCCATGTTGTTATTCGCATGGCGAATTTGAGCGAGCAGATAATGGCGCGTGCCGCTGCGTATGTCCGTAGCGTTATTCTCTCTCGGTACGTGGTCACGGTAGGTATCAAGAGACACCGAATGCGATATTCCCTAAGCACGATCGAGCGATTATCAATGTCGCCCGTACTTACGATTGATTAACTCCTGCGTAATTAACAACTCAAGACATCTGTTTCAAAGAGACAGATATATCTCGTGCTACTTAATTATTTACTTTGAATTGGAAGCGGAAAGAAGATTCAAGATTGAAAGTAATATATAAAGTAAAAGCAGGGAATATGGAATAGAGATATTAATTTTTTAAATTAACATTACTCCGACATAAATGCATATAAAGACTTTAAATTTACACAGAACTCGTGAGGAATATGTTAGCTACAATATCCAATAAATGAAAGTCGTCAAAATTTAAGTCTAACGTCAAGATTAACAAAAAAATATAAAAAGTATGAAAGTGAGGGGTCTAAAAAAATGGGATGTAATATGGAATACCGGTGAAATTTAGGTAATAATAATAATAATAAATTTAGGTAATAATATAATAAATAACACAATAAATGAAGTCCAAATTTGTTTATTTGTGAACGTCTTCAACAATCCATGCGACGTCAATGCGAAGCATGCATCGATGCGGAAGGAAATCATTTCCAGCAATTTCTGTAATGAAAATATAGGTATAAGTATAAAATAAAAAATAAATAAATACAAGTATAAAATAAAATATATATTTGTATAAACCGATCAAGAAAAGTAATTAAAAATAGTTCACATTTTTATATTGAACAATAACACAGAAAATATAATAGCGTCATTGAGTATAAGCTGGCAAATAAGCTGGTAATATGTGGAATATAACCTATAATCTATAATCACAAATAAGCTGATAATGTGTGGAATACATCCTATAACCTAACCTAACCTAACCCTACCTATCTGATTACAAATAAGTTGCTAATATGGAACCTATTCCATGTTCTCAACCCTCGATGTATTCTACATGTCATATGATAAAATCTTTCCATATGCAATAAACAAGTTAAAAATCTGCATCAATTTATCTGCATAATATTGTTCATGCAGCATCCCAAATAGCCAAATGTCTGCAATCTTCTAGCAGACTGTCAGCAGGTTCGAGCAGAAAATGACGACAGTCTGCCATCAACTGCGTCCGCATTAGGCTTGTGTTCTGTTAACATCGCCCGTCGACATAATGTGAAGGCAAATTGTTGGCAGAAATTGAGCAGATCCTGCCGACATTATCTGACGCTTACAGATTCTGTTACGTTTTTTCTAGCAATCTGTCAACAGTATTTTCCTCTACTCGTGCCGTTCTCTCTGGGGTTCCTCAGAGTTCCATTCTCGGACCCTTGCTCTTTAATATTTTTGTATCTGATTTCTCTAATATTTCTCTGTCCTCCGAGCTCCTCATGTATGCAGATGATGTAATTCTTCTCAGATCCTTTCACCCATTTGATGCTTTAGCAACTTGTTCTGCTTTGAATTCAGACTTGAAATCTATTACTGAATGGTCCACTAATAATGCTCTGCATTAAATCCTTCTAAATCATCCTCGCTGTTCATCGGTTCCTCAACATTGTTACCCCTTATTCAGTCCTTCGATATTTCTCTTAATTCTATTCCAATTCCTCGTTCCTCCTCTGTTAAGATTCTGGGTGTCCATGTTGACTCTTCATGGTCTTTTGAGTCACACATGATCGCCAAGTGTCGAGCTGCTTATGCTCGTCTACGTCTTCTTTATCCCCTTCGCCACATCCTTTCCTGTGCTCTCAAAAACTTCTCACTTCTCAATTACTTGTTATTTCTCTATTTGATTACGCTGATGTCTACATTCCAGCTCTTAATCAGCATCTGCTAAATCGTGTACAGCGTATCCAAAATTCTTGTCTCCGCTTCTCCTATGGTATCCGTAAATACGACCATATATCTCCGTATTGCCAGAGATCTGGCTGGCTTAAAATTTGGCAACGTTTTATTCTCCACCTGTGCTGTCTTGTATTTTCTCTCCTTCGCTCCAATACTCTTCTATATCTGCGACGTCTCCTTCGCTTGAACTTAGAACATCATTCCTCTTTCAACCCTCTTGTCACCAGATAACAAGATTCCTTCCTCATACATCGGTCCACTAAGTCCCGTACTGCTTTCTCCTACACCTCTGTTAAATATTTTAATTCCCATCCTGATTCAATAAAAACCTCTACCTCTCTTTCCTCTTTCCGTACTGCTGCCTCGCGTTTCATCGCGTCATTCACGGTATTTAAACGAGACTGATGTAATTGGTGTGTTTGCGGGTGTGTGAGCGTGTGTGTGTGTGTGTGTGTGAGAGAGAGAGAGAGAGTGTGTGTATGTGTGTGTTATGCATGATTTAATCTTATTGTCTTATTATAGTTTTGTTACTGGTAAGCTTTGTAACTATTGGCAATTCTGCTGGTGCCTAATCATTTTGCAAGCTACTTTTCGTCTATTGTATTTATGTTTTTTGTTAACTATATTCTATTGTATCACATGTCATGTCTAATACCTAATATGTAGGGTAACTCCGGCAAATATGCCGCGCTGGGATTTACGCCGCAGAAGTCAGAAAAAATAGAAGGAGTGGGGATAATTTCCCTGCAACTACTCTGTTACATACCTTTATGTTACATTAGTATTGTGTTATGATTTCAATTTTTTATTGTTAATATTAATGAAATTATTGTGAGTTCAATCGATTTGTCACTATAATAAGTAACGCCATCATAAATTATAATCTACATAAAATGATTACAGTAGGATGTGTAAAAGACTTAGTGGTTATTTCGTAATACATGAGTGTAGAGGAATAGCAAAGCATGTTGTATAATAAAAAATACAAGTACTTTGCTCTTGTATTCTTTGTTTAGTTTGTTGTCTTGTATATCCCATCTGTTTGGGATATATGGCATTTTTAACAGACTGGATTTATGTCCAAAGCATACAAAGTGCACAGATTGAATTCAATGTACTAAATACAATAAACGCATTACATGAAATACGTACCTCATGTCATAACATTTGTAATACATCTGGGTCGATTGTAATTATTATTTATTACTTCATATACATATTTATCATTCTGATTCCTTAATAAAACTTTATAAACATTTTATAAGTTATTGTGTCATTTTACGTCTTATTTATATGCGTTATTTTTAAATTTTTTATGAGTCATACATACTCGCCCTCCTCCTATGAGTAGCCATCCCACCCCTATGGGATATACAGCAAAAATGCAAGGGTTTAAAAAAGTTCATTTTTTAATACGAAATATAAATATTTCGTATTTATAATATTTTTTTCATTATAGTAGACAGTACAAAGTTTTTACTGATATAGTTCGTTTACTTTAGACATAGTAAATAATACTTAATAAATTAAGTTTCTGATAGATGCGGTAGTTTCTGATATATACCGGAATTACCCTAGTCTTTTCATATAGCTTTGCAATAAACTCAATAAAATAAAATAAAATTAAATTATGTACATCTAATTCTGTTGTCATTTTGTTGGCATAGTGTGTAGTAGACATTTAAAAAATCTGCTTTCTACAGACTTGGGTGTCTGGGATTATTAAAAACGTCTATATAATATAAGCATTAATAAATTTACTTTGAATTTGTGAAAATATTTTTTAGAAAAAGCTGCCGCATCTTCTGAAGCAGCGAAAATATAAATAAATGTTTATTGTGATGTGTGTGAAACGTTTTGAACTGATTTCAACGCTTGTTATGACATGTTTGGTAACAATTACAACTTTCAGCGATTGTCTCTAGATTGCAATGCTTGTTTAGAAAATAGGCCACTATTCCATACTATAGCAGGCTATTCCATATTCCTTGCTTTTGTCTTATATATAAATGATTCTTGTGATTATTTTATTGCAATATAGATTTATTTTTTCAACGATATTTAGAATTGATTATATCCCGCAACGTTTTCAATTTTTCGCCAATTAAACTGTAATTTGTTTATTATTTTTGAGTAGAAAGCACGAACCTATATAGATCGCTACACTTGTAACGATAAGGTATGAAATATCGTTCATTTATTAATAATATGTGTATTTTACAGGATTTATCTATACATGTAATATTAAATTATAATAAAATAAAATTAAATCTATACATGTAATATTAATATTCTCAACTACACACGTAATATTAAATTTTGATAATATATTATCAAACAGTTTATGTCGTCAAACTATCGAAACATTCTCAAATATTTTAGACGCATTATTAATAGAATGACGAAGATACAATGACTGCGTTCAGCAAAGAAAACTCACTGTACGCTCACTGAGCAAAAAAGGGATTAATCTATGATTGATATGTTTATTTATTATAATTTGTATAATGTAGAATAATTTGTCTATTATAGATAATCTTTAATATCATATTTCTTACTTATTTTTTTTTTTATTACTATTTATTATTTCTCTAATACCGTATTTGGGCCCTAAGA
This sequence comes from Trachymyrmex cornetzi, assembly GCF_001594075.2. NCBI lineage: Eukaryota > Metazoa > Arthropoda > Insecta > Hymenoptera > Formicidae > Trachymyrmex > Trachymyrmex cornetzi. Next base: position 121,410 of record NW_017299212.1, read on the forward strand.
TTATATAGCGCTCAATAAGCGGTGGAGGGTAATTTTAAGTCACTCCACCGTTCATTGAGCGCTATATAATCTTACGGCCCAAATACGGTATTAGAGCAATAATAAATAGTAATAAAAAAAAATAAGTAAGAAATATGATATTAAAGATTATCTATAATAGACAAATTATTCTACATTATACAAATTATAATAAATAAACATATCAATCATAGATCAATCCCTTTTTTGCTCAGTGAGCGGTTCTCTCTGTTGAACGCAGCCAATATGTATCAACCCGAGACAAACGATGTTGCAAAACACATTTAATTAATAAATACAGTAATTATAAACTCATGTTTTGATATAAATGTATTAATCCTTTAACATAAATTTGATATTTGTACATCGATGATTTATTAAAATTCTGCGTCGTTCGAAATTCATTCGTAACACTAATTAGCGAAAGATATCTGCCTCGGGTATCGACTCGAACGTAATTTACACGATAATATTTTTACTCTTGCTCTCTGCCATCGCAATAGAACAAAGTGCGTATCGTGATTAACGCCGAGAGTACCGTGTGAAGGGCCGCGTTCATAATTAACGGTGTTTTCGCGAGTGAGTATTTGTGGGTGCCATGAAGAACCAGAAACGAAGGAATAAAATAGGAGAACAGAAGGAAGTCCGGAGGAGAAACATTAGAGGCGCATCGTTATATCCGTTAGTGTAGATTGTCTGCTTTAAATTTGAAGTAATGGATTTTTGAAAAATATATCAGACTAATTAAATGTATTAGAAGAATTATAAATTATTATTATATGTGTATAATATATATATCAGTCTATAAAATGTCAAAGAACGGAATAAAAATAATTTCTTAAAATAAATATTTCACTGTTTTAAAATATATTCCGCGTTGGTACAATATGTATGTTAAAGAGAGATAAAGATGTTATTATAACATAATACAAATAAAATTATAAATAAGCATGATAAAAGAAATTGATTTTTACGTAATTTATGTAAATAAATTTGTACATTTATAATAATAAAACGATACTTAATGTTGTCTTCGAATAGAATACGACGTATAGATTTCAAATATATTATGAAAGATTATAAATCATTATGTAGCAATTTTCTCAAAATCAGTAACAGACAATTAATAATAGACAATATATTGCAATGTATATGTATGGTTGCGGGCTTGAATATACAAACTCTATGCAATACGCGAACTTTGATCGCTTATAATTTAGAAACTATTGTAATCTCGAGATAGATTTCGTATTACAGCTTTCAACTCCTTTTAATTTTCAAAACGGTGTTAAGTTATATGATTATAGATATTTGTTGTGGAACGTCTTATATAATTACATATTGTTATTAATAATGACTTTTTCCTTTTATGAGGAAAACTCGAGTTGAATATTTAGAAAATATATTATTAAAAGTAAAATTGCCAGTAGGGTAATTTATTGACTGATGGATATCAGTCAACAGATTATTATCAGAATCTACCGAAGTATTTTATTGCACCTAGGTGATAAAGCGTGGCGCGTAATAATGAATGCAATTTCTGCAGGCCGATAGCCACGATAGTACTTTTACCCGCGCGATTCACTTTATAATCTCGTTTGATTATATTATTTCGTAGTTTATTATGCTGCAATAGGAACATTCTTGTGTCATCGCTTTTCCGGCTATCATTTTAATTAACGAAAGTTAAATTAATTAAAGTAATTTCATGTCTGTCGTGAGATATTAAATTATTACTCCAAATAGCATAATCCAATATATGATTTCATTTAATTATTATATTCGTCTCAGTCACGTTTTAATTATCAGTTGAAATGAATTTCATTTTTTTGCTACACGGGAATCTCCATTGAGTGAGCGTCGCTGAAAGAAGCTCATTGAAACTATGAAGTACATATAAAAGATATTTTATTTACAAAAACACATTATTTTGTATTTTTATCTCGCGTTTTTTTTTTGATATATTTATTTGCCGTGAAACAACCATGCTTTCTCATCACCAGTAAAAAATTACACCGAACGATATCTATAATTCAAAAGAACAGAATAAAAATCTGTATTTTGTGTCCGAGTAATAGCTAAACTAATCTAATAACGAGTGGCAGGATAAATTTACCAGTGTTAACCTAGATTGCAATGAACTGCTGCTTAAAGCAGCTCTTTCGTGTTCCATTCAGCGAAAGCAGCTTCGTAACTAACGGCCACCTCTAATTGCTCTGGATTTGTCGTCTTCGACGAAAAACTCGCGCAAGCTTTAGAAAAACTAGATCTCGCGCGATTCTCGGTCAAGTATCATCGAAATTACAGCTGCTGCCACGTTTTTATATGTACATATCATAAAGAATTATACAAAGAGATAAATTTATTGTTTATTTTATTGAATATTTCACTCGATCCTTCATAATTCGAGCAATGAAAAAACATTTCCAGGCATTTTATCAGATCTCGTGCTTGTGTTGTTAATTATTATTTATTCAGTTTTTATCAGCATTATTATAAAAGTTTATTTAATACGTCAATTGAGTCATAAAATATAATAAAAGATCAAAGCAATTAGGGTAAACTCGGGTATGATGGCCATAGTTTTTTAAAATGCAAAAAACATACATTTATTCTTGTTACTTTTTAACAATATTTGGGATATTACT
>NW_017299212.1:124177-126419 GCF_001594075.2 Trachymyrmex cornetzi
TTATCTGATTTTTAGGAAAAAGATGGCCATGATATTAAGAAAGATAGCCATAGTATTTATAAATAAATAGTGAAAATAAAAATATTAATTATAGGTCACATTATAATTTACGTACATTTACTGTGTATGTAATATTGATTATGGCAGCTTAACTATAATTTATTAGACATTATAACAGTTTTTAGCAGACACGTGCAAAACTTTGCAGATAGTCGAAAGAAAAAATATTAGATAATATTGTTATTATGAACAGTGTACTCACATGAACTACTGTTAATATTGATTATCTTTAAGAATGACTATAAAAATACACTATTTATCAATTGTTGGAGAAATTATGGCCTATGGCCATCTTTTCCGTATGGCCATAATACCCTAGTTTACCCTATAAACTGCAGTAGATAAGAGTGAGTATTCGTTACGTTGAATTTTATTCGTTGTTGAAAATAAATTTTACTTAATGCCACTTTTACTCAAGTGCCGTGTTTCTCGATCAAGAATGGAAAAGGCTGTGAAATGGTAACCACGACAGTATAATCCCGAAAGTCGCAACGCACAAGTTCGAATGCAAATGCATTCGGCACGACCGTACGCGAACGCTAAACGAGCCCAATTGGAATAAAGGCAAGTTCGATCAAGGGATACAAGTGTGAATCGATAGACGCCTCGATCCTTGATCTCAATTTTAGATCAGCTTGCGAATTGCGGGGCAGTCGACCGGGCAATTCGGTGAAGTGTTAACGTCGTTTGACCCTCGCCTCGCGGTGACCGTGCGGCAGACAAGGTGCAAGAGTGCGAGGTACGTTCGTATTCGCGGAGATTCCAATACAATACGAGATAAAAGAATATCATCCGAACTTTATTGCGATCCTTTTGTCAACGTAGACATCTTTCTCGACTCGATTGTGCTCATCTTCGCTTTGCTAACGATATATGGATACATAGCGTATATTTTCGCAGTGTGTCAAAAGTAACTGAGATTTTGTACGAATCAACCAAAAAAAAATTAGAATAGTATTGACATTTAAAATTACATAAATGTTTGCGTGCAAAATTATTAGTTTTATTAAATGGTGCGAAAAAAATTTAATTCTTTTAAATCTACTTCTAAACGCTATTATCATTATTCGAGGAATTATAAAAACAGAATGTATGGTAAGTATAATGAGTACGAAAGCGGATTTCGATCTGCAGAAATGATATAATTATACGTATTTATACTGAGAAAAAAAGGTTCAAAAGATTGAAGTTTGCTTTATATTCAATATTCTTTTTAAGAGTGGAACTGACGAAAGGATGAAAATCGCATAGTGAAAAGGCATGTATAATGTAAACGGAGAATTAGTAGAAATTAAATTTAAAGCTGTATGAAAATAAAAATATTTTTTTTCACGAGAATACCGGTCTTTTGAAAGCCGAGAGTGTTAGTCGTATTCACATACGTATAGCCTTGGTTGCATGTCCCTTGACCGCCCCGCTTAATTGCACGCAATTACCGGGAATGGCGAAATAACAAGTGCACTTACGTCGTGAAATGTCCCGCGGTTTTTCATCCTTGAACGAAGGCGACAAATCCAGAACGATTACGAGAGATCATTAATTGCAAAAGACTGCAGCGTAATTGAGCGGAAACAAGATCCTTACTTACCGAAAGTACGGCTGCAGATGGCATCGTACAATACATCCTTAAAAAAATTTACTGGGTTGAAAAATAATAGCTATACTCGAATTTGTCTCGAAAGTAATTTAAAGTTAAATATATGCATTATATTAATATTACTTGACAGATGCTATGTGATCGAGATTTTATTGAAATTATATAATTCTACAATTTTTTATGAACTAGCTTTTTCTCTTTTTCTTTCTAAATATCAGCTAAATATTTGAACTTAATATATGATTATTGCAGAAGATTATTTAATTGATATTTTATTTTATTAACTATTTTATATTTATGAAATTCTTTATGACTCTTATATCATGATATACTTATTTTATTTAAAAAATAATAAAATATAATATATACACTTTGAAAATTGTCGGTGTCGATTAACACCCATGCGATGTCTATATAATTGTCACTATGTTAGTGTTAATTTAACACTAACACGGTGAGAATTATATAGACACCGCATGGTGTTTAAGTTCACACCACTATTTTTTACAGTGTAATAAAAAATTTGAATACATAACACACACACACACACACACACACACACACACACACACACACACACACACA
>NW_017299212.1:126648-127025 GCF_001594075.2 Trachymyrmex cornetzi
TTTGCCGCGCAACCCGTCGTACTGCCTAGTACGTATCTGTAACACCCTGTATATACCTTATTATATACATTTATATATATATATTATATATCTATGGTATTGTGTAGCATTCCATCTTTTGATTAACTAAATAATTAATTGTTTTATCGTTAAATTAAGAAATGACAACTCATAAAAATTCTTTTCATAAGGAATTTATTTAATGTAGAAGAAATATATTAGATAAGGTATTACTCGACTATGGCATAAGTCTTTTTTCCAAATTAAATGTGAATTAGCTGTAGTTTCGCTCGTCCAATCTTGCCGAGAGTGGTGAGAGAGAGAGAGAGAGAGAGAGAGAGAGAGAGAGAGAGAGAGAGAGAGAGAGAGAGAGAGAG
>NW_017299212.1:127057-131404 GCF_001594075.2 Trachymyrmex cornetzi
TCGAAGAGATGTGTTCGCGAGTTTGCGAAAAAGCGAGTGGCATGCCATGTCGGTCGCCGGACATAGTATGGCGAGTACACCCGGTCGTTACTTCGCCATTTCGGGTAATTGCGTGCAATTAAGCGCGGTTAACGCAAGTTGCACTTGCGAGCCACAACGTTAACACTTCGTTGAATTGTCCCCGCACAACACTCGTCCGCTCATGAGAGATCACGAATACTCTGGGGAGTAGAGCTAGAAAGGTGTACATCCAGCGAAGATTAAACCATCCCTACTTAAAACGTGCACATCCCTGAGTAAAAGTTTACCGTCGCCGTGGCGCGATTGGAGAGCCAATTAGTGAAGCTAGCGAACGTTTCGTGTCTTCTTTTTTTTCCTTCCAACGATGACTATACCAGTTAGATCCAGTTAGGACTATTAGTTGTTTACGAGCCCCGATACGCCGCGCTCCGGTTCACCAGTTCTGAAAAATTGCGAAAATTTCTCTGCCCGACGCCAACCAGATCCCAAAGTTTGTTAATACACGGAGCGGAGCGAAGCAAATAGAGCGTTTGCGTGCGTAAATGCCTTCAACGCGAAAGTTTTCTTTTTCTTGGATATTGGCTTGGACTTTATTTTTCCTCTATTGACCTGTGAAAAATGAATCGGCAGTTTGATCGATTCAATCGCCAGATATTTTCCGGAGCGGAAACTAGGCTAACAAAAGTTATGTAAGGAAAACAAATCCGCGAGCGATCTCGATGAATATTTAAATCCGTCGGTAACCAAGTACCTGTTCTCGTGGTATTTTTTTCTGTCTTTCTTTTTTTCACATCTTTTTTTACTATTTTATCTCATGCGTTAATTCGCATTTCTCTCAAACGAAACGTAATTTTTTTGCATTTATATTCATTACGCCCGCTAATTCACTTTTCATATAATGTGATATACTGAAAGATAAGTTTAATCGCTTACACTTTTTCTGGATTACTGTATTGTATAATATACAAAACTTAATATTTTTTAAGTATTGGCGATTGAATTAAAAAAAATAATTATATAAAATGTTTAAGGTTTTTTTTTAATTTAGAGTACAATTTAATTCCTTTAAATTTATTGACTATAATAAAAAATAATATACATAAATAAAATTATGATTTCCAATTTTTATTTTATCAAATTTTATTTATTAAATAACATTTAATAAATAAATACATATTATACATATACATATTATTATATCATCTTGTAACAACATCAAATTTTCTGAAGTTTATCTTCGTATAACGGAAAAGATACAAAAGCAACTTTTCGAGCATTCGAGCCAGTAAACCATGCAAAACTTCCTCGTGATTTCATTTAATAATTATGTTTGCATTCTCTCGACCGCACCGCGTTTTCTCAAGAATTCTCCGACCGAATGGCGAGAACTCATTGGAGCTTTCGGAATATTCATTTACCTGCAAGTTTTGTCTTAAGAATTTGTTGCCTTCCGGTCCGAATTTTCCCTCGATTGCTGGTGGTAGCTGGCGGTGAGAAATTCTCACTAAAAGCGCTTTCGATATCGAATTCGAGAAATAGTACCCTTCGTACTACTACCGCTCGTATTACGAGTCGAGCTTTAATCCATGTGCATCTGAACTCTAATATAACTTCATCCGAAGTAATAAACATGCGAGTTTATGCGGGAAGCACCTGACATACACAGGCAAAAGTTACATTAATAATCACGTCTGGATCGTGCACATTAAAGATCAACGATCAAGTTGCAGATCATAAGATGTGCAATGAATGTTATACGTACTTACCAACGTTGCAGAAATGCACAATATCCCGATTCATTTCCTGTAGATTGGAAATCTAACAAGAAAACCCATAAAAATATCCCCTGCGATTTTAATATAAGCTTTGAATATGTTGTTTTCTAGACAAAAATAAGGGACACGTATTTTTTTTATAAGGGTATTTTTTATAAGGGCAATTATAAAAAAAAGTCTTAACTTACAAGTAACACTACCCAAGTGTTAATCACCGATCGTCTTGAAATTTGGTCTACATATTCTTTAATGGAAAATATTTGATACGTATTTTTTTATATCGGCTAAAAAACATTTTAAGGGGGCTAAAAAAATGTTTTAACATTGTAAAAACTACTATCGCAAAGTGTATATAATTGTGTCACCGTGGGCTTCTTGCTTGGATGTTTGAAAAATACATTTAAAATTGGCTGAAATGTATTACCTGGAGGTTTTTGGTATCGGGGATTACGAATCTGAAGTCAGAATTTTAAAATTCAAAATGTCGTATCCAATATGGCTGGCGAATTTTCAAGAAATTGTTTAATTTCCATAAGAATGTGAATACTGGTGTTTTTGGGGTCGCTTAATACGAACTTGGAGTCAGATTTTCAAAATTAGAATAAATAATTATTTTAAAATACACTTCTTTGTTTGCTTTGTTGCCTGCAGTTAGTGACACAATATACACGTTGCGATAGTAATTTTTACAATGTTAAAACATTTTTTTAGCCCCCTTAAAATGTTTTTTAGCCGATATAAAAAAATACGTATCAAATATTTTCCATTAAAGAATATGTAGACCAAATTTCAAGACGATCGGTGATTAACACTTGGGTAGTGTTACTTGTTAGTTGCACTTTTAATCCTCCGTGAACCAGGTGGGGTGTGACATACTGCAGTAAGATACATTTCTATGAGTTCTTAAAATTTATGTAATGTCTGTAAGAAAAAAAAAAGTTACACATTACAATACTTCTCTATTACTCTCTATCAATAATATATAAAAAAGTAAATCTCCAGAAAAAGATAGAATTGAGCCCTTATTGCATTTATCCCCTCAATTATAATTTTAAAAAATATTTTTCATTTTTATAAATAAGAATTTTTTATTTAAACAATTTTTTAAAATTATTATAAAGTACTTTAAACCATTCAACTTTTATTTAGGACATCTTTTTATCTCTTACAGTTTCGATATTTGCTTTGAAAGAAAAAAACCGATTTTCTCTCGGATTTTTCTCAAAGTGGTTGCACCCTCTAAAAGTGTGGTTAAGCCTTTATGAAAAAATGTGCCCCTTATTTTTGTCAGAAAACAATATATTTAAAGTTCATCAAAATCGCAAGAAGACATTGCACTTCCATGGATTTCTTTGTAAGTTAACTTTGAAATCATAGAAAATGTTAGAATTACTCAATTGTCTACGTGCACAAGAGTTTATTGTAATTTAAAAAACTACAAACGTTTTGCGAAAACTGAAATGTTCACAAAAGAAACTTACATTACTTCTTACAATATGATATAATTAATTTACAGATTTGCGTTCCGTAAAAGTAAAAACTTTTTCAGAACTTTCGGAAAGCGATATTTCGTTTGCAATAATCTAACTTTGAGATTTGTAAATTGACGTTTGTCTGGTAACACGACGTACGTATCTTTTCGTTGTCTAATGCTCGAAGATACACTCGAACTTCCTCGATTGAGTAGAATGAGAGTGCATCGTTAGGTACTGGACAAATACGGGGCATTAATCCGGAAGGGTCACCCGGGAAGCTGCACCGGCAACTATCGTAACAGAGAGTGACCCGCGCTTTCTTTCACTCTTAATCCCCAATTAAGACGTCTTCGTCCTGCGGATTACAGACAAGCGGCGGGAAAGAGAATCTCCTCTACTAAGAAACGCGCTTGAGCCGTCTCTCCGTCTTTGCCCTTCTCTTCCGATCCCTTTTCGCCCTGCTTCCTGTCTCTTTGATTTTATCTTTCAAGTTAGCTCGCGGAGTCGATGGCAGAGCTTTCGCGAGTTTCGTGGTACCGGAAACCAAAGAGCTCGGGCCGGAAAGAAGTTTCTTAGACGACCGCAGATACGAATGAATATTCCGATCGAAGAGAGTTCTTCGTGAAACACCAGAGTGGTTCACTGATGGAAATGTGATTGTTAAATGAAGTTTTGTTGATATCTCATCACACTGATATCTAAGAATTTATTAATTTGAAGAACAAACGAATCTATAAATTAAATCAGAAATCAGCGTGTCTTCATCCGCAGTATCAGAACAATTTTCTGGAAATATAAAATTTTGAAAAAAAATCAGGTAATATATTGCAATTTATACATATAAATATTTCTACGGAAAAAATAATCTTTTGCATGTGAATAATGATCTCACAAAGAAGAGAATGAGAAAAGTGAATGTAATGAGTGTTTTTAAATATAAAAATAGAAAAATAAAAAAATGGAGATTATTATATTTTATATTAATAATTAATAATTAATTAGGGTACAGGAACACATCTCCGATATTAATAAGACGTCTAAATCTCCGTCGGTTATTTCTAATCATCGATTAGTAG
>NW_017299212.1:132229-140979 GCF_001594075.2 Trachymyrmex cornetzi
TTATTTCCGAGGAATCAGACCTACAATGATACTACCCAAATTTCTTCAAGTGGCGATATTTCAAAAACTTTATTCTGTATATTATATTAATTTATGTTATCATTGAAAATGACCCGATCGGGTTCGAAACGTTTGTTAATTTTGTTGGCTAAATTTGTATGTATGTTCTATTATTTTAATATATATATTTGTTGTTAATTTTTTATACTTTGGCTCTTTGCCCGTTCTTTACTTGAATTTAATTAATAATTTATTTTTCATTACTCAAATCTTATTCACTGTTTACTAATTAAAAAGTATGTATGATTTACTCTAATTAGAGTATCGCACATGATTTATCTCTACATTAGTATTTTCTCCTAGAACTTAATATTAAGAGCTTTTTTACTGAAAATTCTCATTCTAGAAGATTTTAATAAAAACATGTATTTCTTGAATAAATACACCAAATTCTCAATCTCAAGTCTAAGTAAATTACAAGAATTTCTCATAATATGTTATATTTTAACAAAATTATTAAATATTTTTGAAAAATATTGAGATTATGATAGAACTGCTAAAGTATATTTTAAGTATACAATTTTTTCTCAAATTTTTGTTGAATTCAATACATTAATGCCTCGTTATAATTTTGTTATTAATATATTTTTAATATGAGAGAGCCACAAATATTTTAACAGAAATAACGTGGTAGATTAATTAAAACCAATTAATTGTTTAATGAATTAAAAAATCAATAAATCAATTGTACAATGAATCAAAAGATGCATAGGTATCTAATTAAGTGTATAAGTCATTATAACTTTGTTATTAATATATTTTTCAATGTATGTGTCACAGATATTTTTTAATAGAAATATCGTGATGAATCGCGGTGCTTAAAGATTGCATGTTGAGTACCGGATTCCCGGTGCCGGATCACTTGGCTGGATCAGGAGGATAACAATGCGCACTATTCATTCGTTGAATGCAACTCCGATCCTTCGTGTAGTTCCCTTTTTTCGAGAAGGAGAGAGGGAAGATTTATTATTCCTCCACGCACCTTTGTACGTGCCGATCACGTAGCTCTCGCGCCGTTTTTTACATTGTTTGCGTGAACTAGTGTGTGCGTACCGGTAAGCGTATATACATATATTGATGCATGTTTTATGCATGCGTGTGTACGTGCATGCATCTCACATCCCTTCCCGCGTTCTCTCATCCCGGGCCTTTGTCGCCCGTTCCTTTGAGCCATTGCCACTTTGCGGTGGCAGCCACCTTGCACTGTTTAAAGAGATTTTGATGGCGCTGGATGGGATATTACGTCCGAATTTCGCGGTTGGAAACTTCGCGGAAAGTGGGAATTCGTCGTCGCATAGCGCACTTCCTCTCTTCGCAATCCTCTCTACCGAGTCTATTAATAAATGGTCTGGCGCGAGAAGTAAGTCGAGTTTACCGTTGCGCTAAATGAATTTTAAATAAACACGAATCCTCTCTCACTATTCGTAAGCATCAACGTTTTATCACGTTCTAGTACACGAACGTTCTAGTAATGGCAATTAATTGCCACTTATTATGCCTAACAGTTTAACATGCTGTGTGTGTGTGTGTGTGCCATTTACAATCCGAATTTTGAATATTATTATTGTACAATATTATTAGACTCTGCGCTTATATATGTATAATTACGTGCGTACATATTTATTATTAAATATATAAAATCATAAATAGAATTCTATATCTGCCGGATTTGGCCAACGTAGATCGTATAAATGAACTTCAATTTAAATTGACAAAATGACCGAAATTATCCGCATTACCCGTGATTGCAATATTTTGAATGATAGTATTAATTACTTACCGATTTTCGAATAATTTAATAATATTCCGGATATCGAAATTTTTGTATTATATTGAATCAATTTTTCTGTAATAAATTGATAAATCGATAAGATTAAAACAGAAATAATAATTAATCATGCAATTATGCTATTTCGCTGCCTTGTACATTCGATATTTGTATCACAAACACTACGTATCAGAAAATAAGTATGCCTTGTAAGTTGTAATAGTTTACTTGTAACATTATTTACGCACGTATAATTATACACACGCGCGCGCGCGCACACACATATATAAATGTTTAAAATATGTAAAGGTATAAAATAATATAAAGATTATTTCGCTTCAAAAATTATTCTCTTTTGTATTTACTGATGCAAAACTGGGAAAGAGGGAATTTTTATTGAATTTTAGATTTGGCTTCTGTTGTGTAATCTTAAACTTTGCGAAGCCTCGCTGAGTAAAATAAGTTTGTTTAGCATGAAGATCGTTTAAGGATGTTGTTGAAAATTGTTTTAAGCAATATATATATATATATATATATATAATAATCTTGCCGTAGTCAAACTATTTATAGGAAAGTTTCACGGACCTCGGAAAGGCAAATAACAGATATCATTTAAAATTGAACCTGCGAAAAACGGTATAAAATTCTCTTGAAAAAATAGTGCAGCTTTATGTTTCAAATGAATTCCAGAATACTCACAATATCTAAATGAAAAGTATATGTATAATGCATAAAATTAATTAAAAATTGTTTAATTTAATATAAGCCAAATTTAGGTTTTTATTACTCATAAAAGTGTCAGTCATTTTTTTCTTTTACATAAATTTTCTCGGAAAAATATGAAAAGAGAAACGATAAAGTAATAAAAATGGGAACAATATTTTTAACAAGATATAGTAGATAATAGAATAGAATGGAACAGGCAAATTAATTTATTGTTTGATGACATTTATCTTGGAAGAAAAGGACGAGACTATTATTGTTAGTTACTGAAGGGAAATAACACAACGCATAATAGAGAAGTTTATAATTAAAATTGTAATTTTTCTTGGTCTTTATGAAAATAACCAGTATTTTTAAAAGGGAAAGCCTTGTTTTCTTACAAATTGATTATCAATAGTATTATATGCTGACTTTTTATTTATTATGCGTGAAAAAGAAACTAAATATGTTTCTTTTGGTATATATTTAACATCACTGTATGCAAAGTTGCAATATAAATTTAATTATAATATAATTTAAAGTTAAAGAGAGGGGGGAGGGAGGGGGAGGGGGAGGGGGAAATGTAAAAATTATATGAAAAAATTTAATATTTTGTAGACGAAACGTTATATTTAAATTAACATGTTAAAAATTACATAGATTGATTTATTTCCTGTTTATTTTATATCGATTAAAATTGAGAAATATGAACTGTATTGCAATATTCTTCTATAATTGTAATTATATTATTATATTATATTAATTTTCAATATTATAGGTACCTGTTTTATAGCAACTGTATCGAATCAGATAACATTCCCGATATCAACAAACTTTTCTGCAATATCGACTCACGCGCGCTGTCATATAACTGATACATATGAATAAACATTTATGCAATATAAACTTTGACGTCGAACGTCGCTAAACGATGAACGACATTCCCGCGTGACGTTGATGCTCTTCGAAATATTCGACATGCAATATTAATTTAAACGATGTCTATTATAGATCTGTTCACGTTGCTTGCATCTTTTTGCACTTAGCATCTTTGCTTTCTCTCTCTTCAACGTCCGAATATATATTTATCTCATTTCAAGTGTAAAAATTTTTCGGAATTTTAAGAAACATGAACAGAATTAATTACAAACAGAATCGACATACGCATCTCACCTAGGGTTATCATCCGTACTCTTTTAAGAGTACACGTACTCTTTTTGAGATAAAACAGTGGATTGTCAATAAAAATAAAGATTTAAAAATTTAATTTTACAATCACGTACATTTAACGCATAACAATTATACTCTCTTCTCTCTTCTCTACACTGTAAAAAAAATTCGTAAATTTACACATATAATAGATGTAAAAATGACATGATTAGTGCTGTAAATATAAAAAATCATGCAATTTTACAGAAATTATGTAAATTTGTTTTTATTGTGTAAAGGGATGGACGTTTATAACTATTATAGTGGGTCTCAAAATTATTCATTATAATAGTTATAATTTTACACAAAAATTTTTTACAGTAGATCTCAGATCATCATTTTTCTTTTCTAATGTAAAATGTATTCGTTTCTTGTATCTCGGAGATGATAATCTTAATCTCACCACAAGTCTAACAAAAGAATGTAGACATCGGTCTTTGATCAAAAGATTTCGAATTAATGTTTGTGCACACCAAAGAGATAGGCTGGTATTAATAGTCCGTTCTTATTTTAAGATTGTTATTATAATTGATATAATTATAATTGATCCTTACAAAAATGTAATACTGGCTAATTTAATATTAGACAATTTATTACTAAAAGACGGTAATTAATTATTGTCTGTTATTAATGAAAAAGAAATTTTGCTGAAGAATCTACAAATTTAGCTTATAGATACAGATCTGAAAATAATGTTACTGGACCATCAAAATAATTTTGCAAGAATCATAAGTATGATAGGAATTGCTGAAAAATATTTTGATATTCTATAAGCAACCAGTTTTGTCGTCCTATCTAATTGTTTTGATAGTCCAGCATAATTATTTTCCAAATCTGTATCTAGCTAAATTTTTAGATTCTTTAGCAAAATTGCTCTTTCAGTATATTTGGAGTACTAAAAGTACTGAACAACAGTGCTTTTAATAGTTAAAATGAGTAATTAATTACTGTCTTTCAGTATTGGTCAGTATTAGATTTCTATAAGAAGTCTTAAATATAAGAATCGACTTTATGAATACCGGCCATAGAGTATGGACTGAGTCATCCATGTATAAAATTAGTCGATAAAAATGAGAGAGATAAAATGCGGAAACGATCAGTCTCTGTCTCTTTCTATTCAACCAATGTTACGAGCGAAAAACGCGCCGTAATATCATAAAGACATAAAGTATTGAAAAGGAGTAGAACATTATTTTCTGATCGGACTTTATTTAACGATGATACAAGCTTATAGACTGATTGTAAGTTCAAGATTCATATGTTATGAACAACTGACTTGGGTTAGTACCTATCATGGAACATGTCGGAATGAATTCCGATCGGAATAATTTCGTTTTCCCTAAAAAACACAATAGAAATGTAGGAAATAATTGAATAATTCCAATCGGAATCCATTCCGACTTTTTCCATGGTAGGTGCCCTGAACAGACTGATTGAGTTGATCTTCACTACAATAAAAGAAGTGAAGATTTGTCGTTGAAATAATAACCAATAAAATGGCATGCTAGAATACAGAAAATATGTTTGGTGGGAAAAACTAGTACACCTGACTCAAGGACCTGTTTGAATATGATCTGTAAATAATGTTTGTAGGACTGCAAGTTCGAAAAGATCTTTCAAGGGATCATTTCGGTTTGTACAACAAGTTAATGAAAATCCTTTATATCAGTAAAAGTTGACAGCATAAGATGCAAATTAAGAAAAATGGTGGGAGCGTATAGGTCATAGGTTCCTAGAAATTTAGTGTTACAGTTAGAGATGAAAATGACCAAATTTTACGATAATTTATTCGGTAATTTACGGTAAATTAGTCAGTAATTTATGGAGGCTGGTAAAATGGTAATTTAAAAAAATTATAAAGATAAAGTAATTTGATTTAAGAGTATTTAGTCATTAAATTAAAAAGTTGAAAAACACTATTTAATTTAATTTTTCATTTCGATACTACATAATTACATATTGATAGAATAATTAAGAAACTATATTATAGGTACGTAGTAACTATAGAGAAACTTCAAATAAATTTTTATTAAAATTTTTAAAACAAAAAGTGTGACAGGTACAGTAGTTCTTAAAAGTTAAGAAGTTAATTATATTTTTTATACCTTCTAAATTTATAGCCTACGTAGTAAGTAGAAAAACTTTAAATAAATTTTTTAATTTTGAAAACAAAAAGTGTGACAGGTACATAATCTTATATTTCTCATACCTTATAAACTCATTATAATACTTTTATTTGCTTTCTATTTTACTTTTTAGTGACTGTCTAGTTTTTACTAGAGTAAATACTAGAGTAAATACAAAAATAATATAACCACATATATCAAACAAAAATATATCAATTATATATTTATACAATATATATGAAAAATAAAATAAACTTATAATTACAGAATTGCACCATTGCAAGAATACTTCAGTAAAAATATAGAATAACCTTGTAAAATAAATAAATAAATAAATTAATTAATTAATTAAATGATAGAAATAGAAGAAAAAAGTATATTGTATATATCATTTAATTTTAAAATTTTATACATAAGAACGAAAATACAGTCTATTTGTTGCATAAAATTATAAGAAACAAATTTTATCAAAATTATCAATAAATTACCATTTTACCGCAATTTTATCGTAAGTAATTGTAAGATTGAATTTTACGGTATTTTTACATCTCTAGTTACAGTGCATGGTAAAAGTTTTAGAACGCCTAATATCTCAAAAAATATTGATTTATATAAAAAAATGTTTGAAACAAAAGTAATAGGGTTTTACAAAAGTTATCAGATGAGGATATTAATTTGACCTTGGAAAGTGCTTTCAAGGTTAACACAAAAATCTTAAATGAAACTCCTCACTTTTTATAGCATATTTTTATAACTGACGTTGAGACGTTTTTCCAGAACACTTATTACAAACCTTTTCTTCATAAGAACTTTCCGAGTAATGGCATTTGAAAGCTACAGTATCGCCGGCATTAGCATCACCCAAAGTGTACCGCTTGAAGGTTGCACGGTCGGATTTACACTCCTGTTTGTGTGTGTGTGTGTGTGTGTGTGTGCGCGCGCGCGCATACATTTTAAAATTGAATGTTTCCACCTTTACGACGAATCACTTCTTGATAGCGTATCCGCATGTTGATAAATCGTCGGATTAAATTCTGTTGGAATTTCACGTCAGATTCGTTACAAAATATCGCCCAATTAACACTCAATTTTAAAATGTAAACCCTTATTTCCATCAAAATTAAAGAAAAAACCGTGCGGGTCATTATTCACGCGTGACAATAATGACAGATTAAATTTTGAAAACATGTATTTTGAATCCATTGTACTATGCATGCATCGGTTGAAATTCATCTCGGCAGATGTTCAAAGATGGAGCGAGATTCTAATAGAGATTGAAAGAACGTCGATCGTATCCTCAACGATGCAAGGAAAGAGAGAATACATCGATGGACAGTACTTCGCAGCAAGTCCTTTAATCCACTAGCTTATCCTTGGCTATTGTTTCTCAAAGAGAAATATGCCTGCGATAGCGATGCCGTTACGCTAACAATAAGATAACGATAAGTTTTTAAGATTAGCACTTGGGGCGATGCGACTTATACGAGAGCGCTACGTGATTAATCCCTATAAGATTATAATTCAGTGCGTAAATATCGAATGTGATTTTAATTATTACGGAATTCTAGTTAGAATTATTGTAACGAATTAGCATCGCAATCAATTAATTGAGGTCACTATAGATACATAAACTTTATTGGTTTCAGTGAAATACTCATTATGATATAACAGATACGAATAGAACAAAATCATACTATCATAATATTGACTTTAACAGGTTAATAAAATTTTAATTAATTGCATATTAAAAAACTTTGTCAATATTATAATGTAATGAAGAAATTTTATTTATTGTATCGTATATACATCTTATAAAGTTATAATTTCGTTATTGACTAACAATGCAGATAGATTTTTTTTTAATTTTTAATATTTTTATTTATATAGGTATATAAAATATTAAAATGCTTAATATACAAAATTTTATTTAATATCATTTATTAATGTTTTCATATAGAATTAGTTTTTGTACCGCAGCAATAAATACTGTCTTGTTCAAATCGAGAAATTAAAAATTGCTATTATATTATAGAATAAAGAATTTAGACACAATAGCTTTAACTAGTCAGTTGAAAATATTGCATATATATAGCTCAGTGGAATGCACTTTTGATAACAATTTTATAACAATGTTATTAAAAAAAAACCCACTTCGTAACGGTAGCACAGTGGCGCGCGAACACCGTCAATATAGAAAGTACTTTGCGGCAGGTTCTTTAAAGCCGTGCTTATCACGGAGATCGCCTGTGCATTCGCGGTGCACGATGTACCGTTGATCCACGGATTAGTCGCTAATTATGACTTTAATGTGCGCCCACATTAGCGGTACCGCAGGCTGTGGCCGGGATTTAACCCCCGCTAAGACACGGAGCGAATTTGCGAAGTTATGGCATCGGTTACGCCGCCGCTTTGACAATCCACTTTGTCAATGGGTGGGATTATACCGACGCGGTTCGCAATGAGATTATGCTTCTGGATGTATGCGCGTACGGGTGAGTGCTTGCGAATGATGTGAATGATTAATTAGCAAAGGTTCAGTATACAAGCGAATTCGAATATATGTGTATATACTTCTAATGTCTTTTATCTTAAATCCGTAACAACGGCAACATATACGAACTCTTTATTGTGATGCATACGTGCATGTTTTGGATAGTTATATCTATATAGATATAAAAATGCTGAATATATTAAAAATAAAAAGATATTTTAAATTTTTTGAAAGCATTTTTTATATATGAAGCCCATACGAAATCTCATGAATATAGGGTAAGGTTGCCGAAATCGCACCACTTTTCATATAATGGCTTATAACTCGGAAAGTAAGAAGGATATTCTCAATTTTTTTGCGGCGTAATAAACTGCAAGCTTTTCCCTTTCATATG